>NC_092814.1:350917652-351205152 GCF_023375885.2 Dermacentor andersoni
TAAGGGCAACTAATTGTTTGCTGCTTACAGAATAACCTCTAAATTTTAATTAAACGCGAATACACGAAAGTCAAAATTACTATTCTTATCATAAAATGATATATTTTATTTAATTATTTCTAATAGCTTTAGTTTGACGCCGTAGTGGAGCTGTCAGCGCAAGACGCTATCCACAGACGCAAAGCCCTCTTCTAAAACTCCTCACTCCTGCCTACCCCAACGCTATGCCAGAACATATATAAGATATACTTCCTACACAACAAATTCTTGGCCTCGTTTGATTGACTTTCGTTTCCAAAAACAAAGATTTTCGCATAACTTGGTATAATACAGGCTCAGAAAATGAACAAAAATGAAAAATGCGTGACATGTATACAGCCGCCGACAAAAGTGGTATACTCCACGCAGTCCACGCAGCGGGAGCCGGAGCAGCGGCACACTAGAGTCACTGGAAAAAATTTCAGAGTACCGCAAAGGTCGGGATTACGAGCGGCCACCGCCATATACCTTCCAAGACGACTGCGTCGCGGGAAGGCCGCCGTGTTGGAAGAGCTTGATATTCGGTGACACATCGGGTTGAGTGTTTACTGAAGTATAAATACTTTGTGCCCGGAGATAATGGTTGCTAAGAACGAAAATAAAATGTTATGTTGTGCGAAGTAATGCAGCCGGTGGTCGTTTTGCACGCCGATCGTGTTCACTGCTGGAACTGTGCTACGATTGTGGGCAGCAGCTTAGCGCTGCTATCGGGAGCTTATGCACGCGTTTTTTTCCCCCTTCCGCGGAGCGAGCTACGAAGGAAACATTTCGTCACTTTGAGCCGGAATGAGGCAAGCTTGTGCTTTTGGGCATGAACATCGTGGACCGCCGTCGGCTTCTATTGAATGTTTCCAAGCAGGACGAAACCAACACCTGACAGTCTCACAGGCACGTACGTTCGTTGTATAATTTCACAAGCTAAATCGGATACATCTAATTTAGTTTGTAAACGGATACCGCGCGTTCTCGATTCTGCAGGGCGACTTTGTCCGCCGTATACGCACGACACACTGCGACTGCCGTGTGCGCACCGGTGTATTGCCGTGATCGTAAGACGATCTGTGCACAGCAGGCGTAAAAATGAACTTTGATGACCATTTTGCGCACTAAATCTTGTGGAAGGCCAACATGAGCCATTTTCTTGATTACAGCAACGTATATGTACTTCTGTACACTGATAATGAGCGAGAGTTTGCTACATAGCGATTTATGAACGCGGCTGTCTAGTGCGTTCATGAGCGGCTACTATTCTCAACTTATTTATGACTGTTTTCTTAGACTGCCAAGATTAGCTGCCTGTGTAAAAAAAGCAGGAACGCCCGCTGGTGACGCAGCACTTTCTTTTTCTAAGTTACATAGGCGATGTATAAAATTCTTGTGCTTTTAGAGCGGCTTATCTAACATGCATAGTGACAGAGTCAAATCAAAGCTACTGTGTGTACTGTTGTTTTGTATTTCCTGTTATGCATCAAGCACAACATTATTTGGTTATGCACCGTAGCATTTCAACATAAAACGTAATATGCATGCTGACTTCAGTTCAGTGCATGTGCTCGGCTTACAAGCTCAAAATTTGAAGCATGTGTTGTGAATATCACCTGGCCATTGGTTTCAAGCTCGAAATGTGTATGTATAAATGAGCAAAGGATAAATGGAAAAAGAGAGGTATCATGGGCCTCGTATTGACCATGTTTTTATTGACTGCGATCGTCACGATCTGCGAAAAACAAGTGCCATATGGGTCGAGTGACTCGAGGCGAGAGCGCGCGCTCACGTGCGTGGAGAAATCATGCGAGTACCTGGTGCACGTGAGGACGCGGAATTCTCGCGCGACAAGTGTGCCTTCGCGTGCCACGAGCACGGAATAACCGCGTGTGTTGAGCAACAAACGCGTACACGTGTACCCGCGTCAAGCGTGCAAGACGCGAACGATCCCTGCAATGAACTCCTATTTTCGTAGCATCGCTAACACCGTGTGCACTTCGCTTAAATATCTTCTAAAACAGTGCCGAAAAGCACAAGCAAGGTGTACTTATAGCTCGCACACGCGGGTGTTTTTTGTAGGTTTGAAGTTCTCCCGGCCGATTCTGTGTAAACACGCAGAACGACGCTCTCGGTCATTTTTCCCGGTCGGACTCTAGAAAAAAGTATTTTCAGCCTCAGTTCGGTTGCTGCATCCGAAGGCGCAGCAGCCAGGCATGATTTCCTTGCAGTCAAATGCGAGCGCGACAATCGGAACACGCACACACAAAAAAAAAAAAAAAAATACGTAGGGAACCTGCGCTGCCTGCGCTCGAACTCAGCCGGCCCGCCCGGCGCTTGGAAGGTATATGGCGCTCCAGAGGTCACATGGTACGGTTGGGCCAATGAACGCGTCGGCGGCGCGGGGAAAACAAATGCGGTACTCTGAAATTTTTTCCAGTGACTCTACGGCACACTGCATCGCGACGCCATCTACAGCCGGCATATGGGATCGAGATAGCCAATGGGTGCCCTTTATTATCGGCAGACATAATCCCACATGATGCCTGTAGATGGCGTTGCGATGCAGTTTGCCGTTGCTCAGGCTCCCGCTGCGTGGAGTATACCACTTTTGTCGGCGCCTGTACATGACTATACTAAACAACACAAAAGTTCACATACAGTGAAATAAAAAAAAAAACTCAAGAAAACGCGAAGGCCGTTTCATGTACACAAGTATACAAAAAATAATTTTGTATAATGCCCTACAGACCAAAGTGTTTAAGAGCTTAAATGCGCACTGAGAGCTTCTGATATACTCGCTGAGATATTGCACAAAACTAGAAGTGTATGACAGTCACGAGAACTAAAGAAAAGGAATATTCAGTGGTAATGACGAAAATAATGATACGCAAAATACCTAAAACATACAATGAAATGCTAAGATTGTTTTATTGACAGCCATAAAAAAGAAAGAATTTACTTATATACCTGAACAAAAGTATATGAAATGTGTGACATGTTTATTACTACTGAACAAAATGAAAAAGACATGGCAGAAGAAAAAATAACCTTGTACTAAAACGGAAATACGCTTTGCCACATTATATTGTATCTGGCCACAACTTGAGTAACGGTGGCAAGGGGGAGCAGAAGGTAGTCAGCTTTTGCAGCAGAACATAAACATTCGCAAAAAGGCCTATTCCTCAAAGACCAGGTGAAATAAGCCAACAACAGAACTCTTCTTTCACAACGAATGTAATACTTAACAGAAAAATTAATTCACCTAAGGAAAGTGAACTGTTGGGCGCTAGTTGGTTATCCGACACAATAAACTAGTTTTGCGCCAACACCAAACACACAAAAAGCGTCCGTGTTTCCTTTCGTGCGCAAAACTCGTTATGTTACTTATTAAGGCACTACATCATACCTACTAGGCGCTCCTTTGTGTAATAAACACGAACTGCAAAAATATGCATATAGGACACTTGCAATGCTCACGCTTAAATTTCAAGAAAAAAAAAAGCGTATCATGCCTACACATGAATGTTGTTCGCGCGGTTTTCCCATCGGCAATTACTGAGATATTACATAAACACCAACAGTAATTTTTCAGCTGTTAGTACGTTCGTAGAACGGTGCCACAGAAAAAGCAGTGAGAGCGGAATGGAAAGCTAGGCGAGTTACTGAAGTCGCAGAATGAGACTTGGCACAGGAAAACACAAGCCGCAGACCATGTGACAATGAGGAGGGACATCTATTTGTCAGCTTTCTCTACTGGTAAGAGGGTAGCACAATCAAGGCGCAACGACGTCTGGAGACTCATGGAACACACACATGTACAGGGCCGTGTTAGTGTACATGCGCCTTCTGATATCCTTGGCTCTGCGCTCTCACCTGTTGTCTTTAGGCAACCGGAAGAACCTTGCAGCTGGGGCTTGTTTTTTGAGGTATTCGTGCACCACTGCACGATGCACGAGCGGTGCGAGTCATGAAAAGGGTGAACCATCGCGGAGCACAAGCACACAGCTATCGAGGACCACGAAACTGACGAAACTGGCCCACGCCGGGCCAGGCACAGCAGCGCACGCTTCCCGATAACAGCAGATAACGAAACGTGAAACTTCATGCAGCGGGCTTTGCTGGTGCCGGGCCGGCGTCCGCGCGCGGACAGTGGAAGGGGAGTGAGGGCAAGGGGAGAGAAGTGGAGAGGAAGGGTGAAAGGGCACGGCCACGGCTTTCTGGATAGGAGCTATAGGAGCTCGTGCAAGGGAAGCGGGTTTACTTTTCCGCCCTCCTGATGGATGGTGCCCTCAATTACCTCTGCCACCTAAAACCCTCAATTTCCAAAAATAGCGTCAACCACGAGACGTTTATTTGAGGGATCGCCAGCCGTTTGTGCGCAGGCGCGAGTAAGAGCGGGCGCGAGAGAGAAAATCTGGGTGCTTTTGCTCCTTGAATGTATGACTCTGCCTAGGCACTACGGAGGAGGTTTCTCTAACGCCTGTTGTATGCGTTTGCGCCCTAGACATGCCGGCATTGCGGAGTGCCGTCGGGTTTGTTTACGCTCAGCCTCTGGCTGCCCGTGCGGTGAGGCGCTGGGCACGGACGCCCCATTTGGTAATCGCTGTGTCTGAAGGGGCAAGGTTCTGACAGGTGTTGTAAAAGTCGCGGGTCGCTTTTTTTCTTCGCGATTGTAGATTGGATTTTTTACAAGCACTGCTCCAGGAAGGCACATGTAACCGCCAAACAGAGGCCTCAGGAGAGCACCTGAGGTTATAATAAAGCAGGCGGCGCAGGATCTCCAGGGCACCCAAAGGGGGATCAAAGCAGGAAGCAGGGCGGCCCGTGTGTTGGGGCCGCGGAGGCCGAAGCGTGCCAGGGGGTGTTCGCATAAAAAATTGGCTGTCCGCGATAGCGGACAGCCAATGTAATACACCCCTGGCACGCGCAGTCCTCGGCCTGCCCCAACCCACGGACCAGTCTGGGTTCTAGCTTTGATGTCCCCTTTGCCGCTTTGGTGTCCTGGAGGAGCCGCCAATAATGCGAAATAATGACACGTTGTTACAATTAGTAAAAAAACACGATTGAATAAATACAATTACGTCCGGCTGCCAACTTGTAACGCTAAGTTCAGCACTACCGCGCCCCGCGACTTCTGCAACACCAGTCAGAACTTTGTCTCTGAAGGCACGTCGGACAGACTTTCTCGCGCCTGCGGCGTTGGTGCTGTCATCGTCACCGGCTGCCTTTCAGCCACTTGCGTTCAAACGCGGTTACTAAGGCGCTCTGCCTTCTAGATTGTCCATATATGCAGCCCGGGCTCTACTACGGTCGCTACTGCTCCCACAGAAACATCTGTGATGTTATTTACAAGGTACATCGTCGTAAGGTGCTTGAAAGTTATGATCCGCTGCGACTGACTTAGCACGAGCGCTGCAGGTGCGAGACTGTCTTTCCGACACAGCGGTCGCCAAATCGGGCGTCAGTGCCCGCTGCTTCACCTATCTTAAGGCGTAAGCCTTTAGTGGCTCGTGAGTATACGGGCGCAGTCCGTGGTGGACGCAGAAAAGCGGTGATCACCGGCAAGGGGAGCAAGGAGAGGAGGCGCCATGCCAGTAGCGCTGTGCGAGTGGGCGCGCGGGGGTGCGCGCACATCGGCGACAAACCTCACAGTCAAATGGCTGTGATTGCATCCCATGCTCGCGGCCACGGCGGCGTCCGTTCGCAGAACAGTTAAGATAACCGCAGCAGAGGCAGTCATAGATAGGCTTTCGCCTATCGCAGTTTAACTCAGCAAAGTGCCCATAGATCTTTGCCGCGCCGGCAGCCAGCGTCCAAGCGTAAACAAACTCGACCTCATTCCGCAATGCCGCACGCCTAGGGACAAATACCACCAACAGGCGCTAAGAAACCTCCTCTGTAGTGCATAGGCAGGAGCAAAAGTCCCCAGATTGTCTCTCTCGCGGCCGGTCTTGCTCGCGCCTGCGCACAAACGGCTGGCGATCCCTCAAATGAATGTCTCGTGCGCCAACAACTTTCCTCCTCATCCGCTCCACTGCCGCGCTCGGCGCGGCCTCGAGAGATAGAATAAACTTTATTCTCCAACGGATAAGGTGATCTACCCATCCCCCGACACGCAGGTCAGGAGGCGAGTGCCGCCGCCTCAGATGCAGGCTGGGAGGTCTTGGGTCCCAGCAGGCTGTGCCGCCGCATATGCTGGCCCTGCCGTAGCGGACGACGGCTAACGATCTACCGGAGGAAATCCGCGGAAAAGTTCGTTCGAGCCCTGCGGAGCAGTTTCTGAGGCGATATTTTGCTTCGTCAGTTGGTAACTGGCCTTAATAATGTCGTGTTGGAACTGCGCAAAAAAATATATAGAGAGAGAGGAAATGACCATTATTTAAGGCGTAAAGCGCCCGCACGTTGAGAGTTCGCGTTGCTGAAACACGACGCATGCGCACGGTGTGCTCAAACACGCGCGTAATTACCTAAGTTTCAGGTTTTGACTGCGTGAAAGTGTGCGTACGTGGTTTCGTATGTTCATTTACGTACCTGCAGGATACTTTTGTTCGGCCGGTGCGTGAGCGATTCCAACTGTCTGGGGCCAGCAGCGCCTAGCAACAGGGCCACTTCTGCTCCGCGCCTTTTACAGATGCGTGTAGCTCATGCACGGGTTGTGGCGGCCATGAGGAACGTTTTTGCACGTAGACAGTATTGATAATTTTAACAACGCACCAGCACATGAAATCGTTATTTGTTTATTTATTACAGTGCAAGTGGTTGGAATTTGATAGCAAGAACGAACTTGATGGGATAACTGGACCGATGTTCCGAAAATAATTATCCCCCCCCCTCATTAGCACCAGTAGCACTTTTGTTGAAATGCTCATTTTATATCTGTATACTACGGCCGTCTGTATTCTTTTGGGTTCAATGTTTTCGCAGGGAAGAAGTGTTGCTTTAACTGGAACACTCCAAGGCACACAACACAGAGAAGAAAAAAATGATTCTTAGGTTTTACGTGCCGGAACCACGATCTGATTATAGCACTCCGTAATGGGGGACTCCGAATTAATTTTGACCAGCTGGGGTTCTTTAACGCGCCCCCAATGGACGGGACACGGGCGTCTTTGCATATCGCCCGCATCGAAATGCGGCCGACGCGACCGCGATTTGATCCCGCGACCTGCCGCGATCAATCCGTCAGCGCGTACTTTCGTCGCACTGGGCCAGCAATGGCGGTCGGAGCGCGCTGGAAAGAAAAAAAATATACGAAAGCGCGTCGCGTGCTTCCAGCTGACACATATTAGCCAATGGGGAAGCGGAGGAGGCTGGGGCGACAGGAGGCGTGGAGGAGGAAACGCCGGGAAGAGTGGGCCGGGTCACGGAAAGATCTAAGAATGGTGCTACTTTTGAAAAATTGAGGGGTTATTGCCACCGAAGCGGCGGAGTTTCCGAGGCCGGCTTCAGTCTCACAATTTGGACACGTGTCCTTAAGTGAACAATTCAAAAGTTCACGAATATTGCGATATGTCGTGCAAGTAATGTGTGCCTCTTCAGTAACCTAGCCGAACAGACCGCATTGCGCTACATTATATCTACACATACACTCTTACACTCTAAAAAAAGTTTACGCCCTTTGGGGCGTATATCTGCCACACAACAATAATCGTCATCTGCCCTGATTGCGTTTCCTTTCTCGAAAACGCCGCGCCCGCTACTTTCCTGTCGACAATGCTATGTCATGCTGATAACGCGCATGCCGTTCGTTACTGGCATGTACCGGGCTCGCAGCGTTAAAGAAAGTAAATGCAGGCAAGACAGATGACGATTATCGTTGTGGGACAAGGTAAGCACCAAAGGGTGTACATTTTTCCAAGATTGTAAAAACGGTTGCACCCTTTGGGGTGTATATTTGCCACACAACGATAATCGTCATCTGTCTTGTCCGCATTTCCTTTCTTTAACGCGACGAGCCGGGTACTTTCCAGTAACGAATAGCATGCGCGTTATCAGCATGACACAGCATTCCCGACAGGAAAGTAATCACTCTAAAAACAGTTGCACACTTTGGGATGTATATTTGCCACACAACGATAATCGTCATCTGCCTTGATGCGCTTCCTTTCTTTAACGCTGCGAGCCCGGTACTTTCCAGTAACGAACGGCATGCGCGTTATCAGCATGATAGCACTCCCGACAGGAAAGTAGCGGGCGCGGCGTTTTCAAGAAAGGAAACGCATCAAGGCAGCTGACGATTATCGTTGTGTGGCAGAAGGGGCACGCCAAAGGGTGTAAACTGTTCTTAGAGTGTAACGAACGGCATGCGCGTTATCAGCATGACATAGCATTCCCGACAGGAAAGTAACGAGCGCAGCGTTTTCAAGAAAGGAAATGCGGGCAAGACAGATGGCAATTATCGTTGTATGACAAATATACACTCCAAAGGGTGTAAATTTTCTTACACTCTTAGGCAAAGTTACACCCTTTGGCTTGCCCCTTCTGCCACACAACAATAATCGTTATCTGCCTTGATGCATTACCTTTCTTTAACGCTGCCAGCCCGGTACTTTCCAGTAACGAACGGCACGCCCGTTATCAGCATAGAACAGTTTACACCCTTTGGATTGCCCCTTCTGATAACGCGCGTGCCGTTCGTTACTGGAAAGTTCCGGGCTCGCAGCGGTAAAGAAAGGAAACGCATCAAGGCAGATAACGATTATTGTTGTGTGGCAGAAGGGGCAAGCCAAAGGGTGTAACTTTGCCTAAGAGTGTAGAGCGTAGGCAAAGTTACACGAGCGTAGGCAAAGTTACACCCTTTGGGGTGTATCTCTGCCACACAACGATAATCGTCATCTGCCTTGCTTGTGTTTCCTTTCTTGAAAACACCGCGCGCGCTACTTTCCTGTCGGGAATGCTATGTCATGCTGATAACGCGCATGGCGTTCGTTACTGGGAAGTACCAGGCTCGCTGCGTTAGAGAAAGGAAATGCGGTCAAGACAGATGACGACTATCGTTGTGTGGTAAAAGGGTGTAATTTTGCTTAAGAGTGTATATTAATACGTGTACTTGCTTATCTTTTTCCGGTAACCGCTTTTCACTGGCTAACAAATGTTAAACGTTATCGTTCGCGGCGCAGGACGCGCCTGCGTGTATCGGAACATTCTTGTAGCTTGTAGCCGATTCTTGTAGCCGATTCTATCTGTTGTCGTCGAAACTTTTGTGATCATGGGAGTTATTCTTGGCATGCATGGCTGCTGCACGGCCGCCATTATTCGCCATGTTGACTCTCTGACTGGCTGTAGAGAGCTCTTGTGCCTTGAAATGTGTGCCGGGAAACGGAAGTTTTGCAAAATACAATTTTGCGTTTTCATCAAGATGACGAAACGTGACGAGGAGCCGCAAATTTTATGCACTAATACATTTATTGGGTTCTTGGCAGCTATATTGCAACGTTAGCGCTTCAAAAAGAAAGTGAGCGGTAGCGTACAGAAGTGAAATGCATCTGCAATTTCGCGAATGTGTGGTGGTTGTCCAAGATAGCCGCCATGCCAGCGTGCTGGGACTGAATCTTATAACGGTTCGGTTGGGGAACCGTTCGTTTGGCCTCACCTGATTGGCCAAAATTTTGGTTACGTCACAGGTCGTCAGAGGCAGCGGGGCGGTATCGCAATTTTTGAATACGTCATGCATCTGTCAATCATCTTCAAAGCGAACCGGTCGTAGGAACCGGCGAAGGGGTAGTCCGTTTTGGGTTCCGTTGCTGTGGCTTGGCTGTTGGCTTGCGACCCTGGCCGCGCGACCCCGGAGGCACGGGGGCGTCGCGCGCGTGTGCCTTAGTTGCTTCGGAGGCTATTCGTCGTCTGCTTGGCGTTGCTCTTTCGGTGTCGACCACGGCTGGAAGTGCGATACGCGTTCAAAGAAGTGACGGATAATGAGCTGCACTGCCCTTGCCAGCTTTCTAAGTAGACCTTTTGCAGGCTACGCTATCAAATGAAGGAGAATGGGGTGCAAGCGTACCAGTGGTCATTCCACGCAGAGGAAGGAATATTGCGCGCTGCGGTTCATCGCCACTGGCCTGCAGCTCCCAAAGGTCGGTCGAACGCGAAGCATTCATCGGAATAGCCTAGATCTCTGCTGCCGACACTGTCCACAAAGTTGCTCTCGCAATTACTGTGTTGGCCAGTAGAAGGGCTGGGTCAGCTTTCCCGTGACCTCCGCTTCAAAGCCATATGTCAAGGAGATATTTTCATGGTGAGATCGAACTTCCAGTGCTATCGCCAGCGTGAATAGCTCACAGATCGCCGTTCAGCAATCAGAAGGGTTCAACCTATAGGCTGGTTCAGCGCTTCCTTCGTTCGGCTGATAAAACTATACAGTCAGGACGGGAATATATTGTGGAGATCTCTTATTTGGCTGCCCTTTTTTCTCTCGTTCGGGAGTGCCACACTTTGTTCCTCAATTTCACGGCACAGCGCGCACCGTCAGCACCATACTCTTCGATTTTACTTCGCGCAGGCAATGCAGGGCCCGTATATCGCAATGTTCGATTTCAACTTCTATTGCTTCTATCACGCGACACGCCGTGAGGCAGATCGCAGGGATAGCGGCAGTGCGGCGGCGAGCGAGTCACGTCCGAGCCGATGACGAAGGGTGAAAAAAGAAGGAAAATTGATATAGTCGGCTAGTAACGGTGTCCCTAAGAACCAGTTCACGGTTTTGTCGCGCTCGCTACTTAAGTGCTGGCAGTGCGTTCCTGTTGCGTGCATCGTTCGAGCTCCTGGTAGCAGACGACATATAGCGCTGCGCTCTGCTGACTCATTTACGCTAGCAATACCGCCTGTCGGCTGAGAATTAAAAGAATGACATTAATAAAGTACTTCTGCATTGCGTAAACGCCCGGCACCACACGTTTATACTTCAGAACTTGGCCTATAATATTTAATTTATATTTCACATTTATTTAGCCACCAGAAACATTCTGCAATTCCTCGATTAGCTCGTCATATAATGAAGTACACTTCAGTGATGGCACCCTCTCAACTATTGGTCGCATCCTCCCCTTCTTCCACCACCGGCTTGGGAGTGGTACATCTAGTGACGTAAGCGGCGAACGAACGGTTCGTATTCCGAACCATTATAAGATTCGGCCCCTGATTAGCTGAAGGAATATGCCGTGGGGAGCGTCACAGGAAGGGCTGTTTCGTAAACGTCAATTTGACGTTGCGTGACGTTGCGCTGGCCCGCCATTGCAGAGATTTTCCGCCATAATTTGTGGTGCGGCGATCCACGCGAATTATGCTAATGAGCAGCCATATGCAATGGCCGCCGAGAAGAATGCGTATCGCCACATTTTCCCCGTCGTTTGGCGCCATGAAAATATTTTGTAGATAAAGCCTGCTCATCGTTTTCGCATCGCTTTCGTGTGGTGTTGGCATTTGTGTTTTGGGCCATCATATTTTAAAAGAACGCGTTTATATGAAATAATATTGGTTGAACACAGCAAACTTTCTGCAACGTTCTCCACTTTTCACTGCTGCATTTGTATTGTAATCAAGATTAATGCCTCTACGCACAATGAAAAGTTATGACAACGGCGTCTTTTTCATTTATAAAAAAGAATGTACGTAAGGAGGCGCCTTGGAGTTTCGATTGATTGATTGATTGATTGATTGAAACATTTATTAGAAGGGATGGCCCGTGGCCTAAGATAGGGTAAGGGATCAGGTGAAAGGAAGGATGCCTGCCTCCTTCGCAAAGGACAGCAAAGCGTTAATTCTTCTGTGGCATCTGCTTGCGGTGAGACCCAGTCTCCGTACGATGCCACCTTTAGAGGTCGGGTGTGCTTGTCCCTGAGGGTGGCTGTGGCAGGACAGGACCAGATCAGGTACTTAAGATCGACGTTGATCGCAGGGCAGTTGGGGCATTTCACTTGTGTTTTTCTACACTTGCTCAGAACATCCCGTGTAATAGATGCCTTAGCTCTTGCTTTGTGAATGAGAACCTGGACTGTTCTGGGAAGGCGAGTGGGAATGGGAGGAAGGATGCTAGGAATGGACTCCTGTAGTAGAGCCTTCCCCTCGTGTTTCAACCGGGCAATCTGGTGATGTGGTACAACGACGGATGACGGGGAACTATAGGTGTGGTCCAGCAGGGACGGGCTCACTTCACGGCTGCGATGGCCGGTCTTCTCTAATTTTCTTACCTGCCTCCCGCGGTGCGAGAAACCAGCGAAGTGAACAAGAGATGGCAGCGCCGGCGCTTGCGTCGCGCAAGCGGATATTTCTGGCGCGCGCAACGCTATCGGTGATATTCGGCCGTTTCTCAGCCAGCTGAGTTGGGCTGAGTCACTTACGTTTCACGAGATAGCGATAACGTGGCCTGGAACATGCGCGCATCACCACTGGTAGGTCGCGTATGTTGTCTCAAGGAAGAAAACAAGCACGTTGGCGCCTACATACGATGACTCATTCCATTTCCCAGGGACACGCACCCTAGCTAATGAAGCAGGTAGCGGCTTGTACGCAGCAGACGACGGAAGTAAAAAGCGTTTTCGACGGAATAATCATGCGCTTTGAGCTAGCTGCTTTATTTTTACTGCGGAGGAAAACTGTTTTGCTTTATCGAGAACCTTACGTCCAGTGCCTTCACTTCAGTTCCTTAGGCAAAACGTCAAGTTGACGTCACGTTACGAAAGCAAAATGGGGCCATCAGCGCCATTCGCGTCGCGTCTACGTCATGCATCGAAGAAAATGACGGAATGTCCAGAATAGCGCCCCATATTACATGCGTGAGGCGAATAGTGTACATTTTAGAACTTGTGCGAGCACCAGCGATTACGTTGTAACCTTCCATGAGTCAAGTACAAATCAAGTCAAGTCCGCCCAAAAATCAAGCTATGTTGTGGTGGCCAACAAGAAAGGACGCACAAGAATCACGCAGCACCCCTTCACATTTAGACTCGGCGCAGTGATAATCCCTGAGGCTTATGAGATCCGCATACTGGGTCTCGATATTCACCAATCCTTCAGTGGTGCACACTGGCTCCGTAAAACCAGACAGAGTTCGACAAAAACACTTCACCTTATTCGTCGCATTGCAGCAAAAGCAGCTGGAGCTCGTACTGACGTAGCTCGACGGTTGGTGCGTGCAGTCTTGCAGCCACGAATTTTATATCAAGCACAATTTCAACGGCTGACTTTGGCACAGCTGGCACAGTTGGAGACGATTAATCGCGATGCTATGCGCACAATCACAGCACTGCCCCGCATCACTCCGATACCAACCTTACAGGAACATGCCCAGCTCAACACAATTGCAGAGCTAATTTTGCAACGTGAAAAAGCACGTGAAATAAAAAAGCAACTTATTCCGGCTGTCGCTGCGTTGCATGCTCATTTTCACCGCGGCTCTCGGATTGACAATCAGCCCTATCCAATGCCTCCCTGGGAATTCACCAGCATCACAACTAATAAGCCAACGAAGTTACGACGCAGCGATACAACATTTATTATTGACGAACACAACAAAGTCGATGCATCATGCGTTAACACCTGCAAAGTCTATACGGATGCTGCCATTCTCCCAGACGGCGGAAGGACATCATTCCTGAGTACTACGCATAATTTCATCACCGGCCACCACCGCTATTTATCTACGGAAGCCAGCGCTCTAGTAATGGAACTTCAAGCCATCCACGACGCTGTGCAAGATGCGACATCTAAGCTGCCTACCATCAAGCAACTAGATATCTTCACTGATTCTTTAGCGGCTATTCAGGAACTCAAGAAGGTTGATAAGGCGATGGAAATCTGCGAGAGAATACACACTATGAATAGTAAGACAGCTACTTGCGTCAAGGTACACTGGATTCAAGGCCATTCAGCAAACCCTCACAACATTGCTGCTGACCAGCAGGCACACTGTCCTCCTAATCCTGATCCTCCACCTATTCCCCTCCCACCCCAACCCCGTAACTCGCTGCGAGCCCGTAAAAATGTTCTCCGGCAGGACACACGCGCTCTTATCCCACCGTGTGTCTGCTCCCTCCCCCTTCATCTTACTAGGGCGGAGGAAGTTGTGCTTAGGAGGCTTCGGGCCGGGGTGGCCCTTACACCGGCTGTTGTCTCAAGGTGGAACTGGTCGCATTTACCACTGGGTGCTACGTGTCCATACTGCTCCATTCCTGTGGTGGAATCAGATGCATACCACCTAATATGGACTTGTACGGGTTTACAATCGGAACGCTCGCGTCTCCTACTGCAAGCCGGCCTCCGCTACAGTGTGACAACCAGCTATGACCGCTGGATACATGACAACAGATTCCACAAAACACTGCTTCAATTCATACACAACACAGGCCTCACAGCACACATATAATACACATATACGCTCCAAGAATTATGCCTTAAGGGCAAGCCTTTATCGCAATAAAAAAAAAAAAAAAAAGTACAAATAACCGACGCGTCTGACCCGCCGATCAGGTTTCAAAGAGTGTGCTCGCCGCTTTAATTGTGCTGAGTGTTACTTGTTTTGCTGGTCACAGGTTCGCCCAATAAACAGTTAGTTTCGTGACTTGCGTGCGTTGTGCCCCTGTAGTTGTTCACCGTTTCCACAACGTGACCATATATATCACCTGATCTCTATAATGTTTTGTAGTAGAGATTAGTGTATAGGCTGTTTCACATGACGCGTTTGGGGCAAAAAAAAAAAAAAAGAAAGATCGTTCTGCCGCGCACGTTGCAGAGCGATTTTTGCTGACAGCTTTCACATGCGTTTGCGGCAGCGCGATTTCCGTCGCAGCGATGCGCAAGGTTGCTGCCTACATCGTTAAATAAAAAACAACATGGAAACTAGTCAAATATTCGAATTTTCCAATTATTATTCGATAATAGAATAAGTGCACTATTTTTTAACGTTTAAAAGCGTGGAGACTTTACGACAGCTTGCAGATGCGGTGAGCGAGACGTTGCACAACACCGCAAGTATGAGCGTGCGGCTTCTGCGGCGTCGGTGGGGTGGTTCCGTTTAGTACACTCTAGTTTCGTTGTTACTATGGAAGCCACAACTTATTTCCTGGATGAGTATTTGCTTTTGCAGAAGAACAAGCTACTGTTGAGTGTGCATGTATCAGCAGCTGGCACAACTTGTAGCGATGAAGAGGTTGACGACGGTGGCGATCGAGTGGGTACGTGCCTTATGTTGAAGCGGCGCCCTTCTCCCGACCTGGATAGCGTGCAGCTTCTCCTTTTAAACGAATTGTGTAAGCGGAAGAAAAACGAAGTGTTTATGAAGGTCCAAAGCCGCAGGCGCTGGTGGGTACGCCCTATTATAGCATAACTAAAACTGGCTCCCGACATTGCTCCACGGAGATACCAATGCGTGGTAAAACAGGAAAGCGCCTATTTTGACGGCGCTTTGTTCCGTCACACATTGCCCCTTCCACATCGCGCCGATCGCTGCGACTCGGCAACGGCGCGACCAACTTGTTGGTATCCAGTCGCGGAGAGCCCACGACGTCGCGGCGGTCGCTGAGCGACGGAATTCGTTGTGTCGCTGACTGAAAATCGCGCTATGTGAAACAGCCTTACGTTGCAATTGTCTCAACACAAATAGATGCGCCGCTACGGCCTCCGTCACCGTGATGTCCATTTTTCGCCCGGAACCCTCGTGTTGCTTTGGTCATCATCTCGTAAAGTTGGCCTTTGTGAAAAACTGCTCTCCTGTTACACAGGCCCGTATCGAGTGCTCCGCCTAGTGAACGATGCCACCTATGAAATCATTTTAGCCACTCCCACTACGTCCTCCGCTGTGACAACCAGTGACATTGTTCACGTCGCCACAATTAAGCCTTACAGCTCTCCACGCGCCTTAGATCTTTAACAGCACTGGGATGGCGCTTTTACCCCCGGGAGGTAGTATTACGATACCATCAACAGATGCTCAAGAGACGAGCCGCCACGAAAAAGACGGGGAAGTGTCTGGGCTCTTGGCGCGAGCCTGTGCCTGCCTGGCGGTTGGCTCCAGCGTAAATATACAGTGTAAATACTCTCTTGTGCCTGTGCCATTCCACGCCTAACAACATATTTGCAGGGTGCTTCGTTTATTGTCATATCAATCGTAGGGGCACTTCAGGATAACGTCCGCCCTTGGCGTATGCTGTAGATGCGAGGGAAAGCGTGCGAGGGCGAGCCGAGAAGGATGGTGGCTTGACGCTGCCCAGTGTTGTGCGCGCAAAGGTTTGGACGGGGGCCGGTGAGCGCGCGTCTCATAGGCTGACCGTTGATGCGCGGCTGAACACGGCCCCGCGCGTCCCATCTTGGGGGCAATCTGCGGCGGGTGCCGAGCATTAAGCTGTAAATTACGCTCACAGGAGTGGTATAAAAAAATCAGTGTAGTCAGAAAATAAATAAAATGAATTATGTCATAATTTTTTCTGCGATTACGCAAAACAGAGATGCGCTCACCGGCACCGCTTTGTGGCTTACGGCACCTGTACCAAAATGTTACGCGAACGAAGGATTAAGAAGACTATTTACAAAGTATATTGTCACGAGGTAGTGACGGTGAAGAAGGCAGCAAATTTTTCATTAAAGAAACTAGCGTTTTATTGGGCTAACTTGTGCCCTCAAAAGCAGGCTACACTCAAAGAACGCTAGCGGCGAATACACTCGGCGATCGTCGAAAATCTGTTGAGCGGGTCAAGCGCGTCGGCTTTTATACATCAGTCGTCGAACGTTCCAGAATAATCGCTGGGACCCGCGTGCCTTCCACAAAGTTCTACATTATTCGCGTCGCGCACACATGCAATCAGACTACACAAGGTTCGTTCACAGACAGCGGATGGAACCATCGATAACATTCCAGAAACTTCCGATGCATGCAGGCGCGTCCTGCGCTGTGCGATAACATTTGTTAGGCGGGTAAACGTGTCGCCCGATAAAGACAAGTGCACGTGTCAATATTTACAAAGGATAATGCAGCGCTGGCCAGTTCAGCCGACAGCTCGAGAGCCAGAGAGCGTTCGTCGTCTTCGTCGGGGCGCCCGCGTGCATCTTCCACAAGAAACACGCAATATGCATATGCCGGTTCGCTGAGGCTTGTATTGACGGTGATGCCCTTAATAGCTGTGGCACCTACCCACTAGGAGGGATTGGCAAATTTTTGTCGGGTTGCTTTCGTAAATGTATTGTGGGGATTAATTTAAGATAATGAAAATTACAGAAATTGAGCAAGCAGAGTAGAGATATATTTTGCTTGAGGCAGCTCAGCCTGAATGAACAATAACTAAACATTATGGGTGCGGCTTCCACCGTTGTCATCTTTTCGTCCCTTTTGCTTATAATTGTTACATTTAAATTAAACAAATAATTTCCCATGTGCCTTTCTATGACCTCATTCTCCGCTTCCTTAATGCGATTGTTAACTTGCAAGTAACAATTAAGGAACCGATCCCCTCGATCCCCCATGTTCTCTTAGCTCATTGAAAAGAAAAAGCGAATAAACATTTGACCATTAAGATTAACAATGAAATTGGTGGCTTTCGTTAAGGGATTTCTTCGTGGCTTCGGGAGTTATCCAGCACAGCAGCCCCGAGAGAGACTTGGGCAGGAGTGCTGAAGGGCAGGAGAATTAGGTCGTCGCATAGATTTTCGTGGGATTTTCATTTTCCTCGAAAAAAATGACGACAGTCAACTAAGCAGTGATCGATTGATTCTAGTACATTACAAACTAAGAAGTGATCGATTGATTCTAGTACATTAAAAACGTGTCAAAATGGACAGATAGCGAGATCGGGAGTGGGTGAGGAGGCATGGTAGAGTGTAGAAGCGCGACCGAACAAGTACATAGAAAGAAACAGATACACAGACACAGCGCTTCACTTTCAAATGTAGATTCTATTTTCGCACGCATCGATAAATATATACCGTACGAGTGGAAACAAACGTGACAGCAAAAAAGAACATTCAGTGGTGCATTTCGATGAACCGTACACGTGTGCAAGGCATGGTGAAAACATGTACTGCAATGGTCACAAAGATAAACCGAGGAATCGTATCTCCTTTTCAGATAGCGGCACCGAACGCTTGTTTACGCACTTTCCCTCTAATTTTGCAATCTCGTAGGCCTCCACAATCTCCCTCGTCATCCTGCTATGAGCCCTATACAGAATGGAAGTACTTTCAAACATAGGCTTGCAGGAACAATCTCGGCAGTGAATACCCAAATGACCCGAGATTACCCTAGTGACGTTATATCTGAACTCTTTTAATCTCTCATTGATGCATCTGCCGGTTTGACCAACATATATACGCTCTTCCGCATGAAAGTAGAATGGCATAGACAACGTGATGAGTACAGGTTACAAATTGTTTGGGATGTTGAGTGGAACATGCGTGCCTTTTGTTATTCTCCGTATTAACCTGTTTGCATAGCTTCTGTAGACGCCCAGGGGCAGAGAAAACCACGTCCACCCCCTATTTCGCCGCTATTCTTCTGAGATTATGTGAAATGCAATGAGTGTATGGTACCACAGCAACTTCCTTTGCTCTAGCATTGGCACTGCTTCCATTCGACGCGTTTTTGCACTTCCTGCTTAAGCCCTCCGCGACAGAGGTGAGCATAAGCATCGGGTAACCAGAAAAATGCCAGGCGCTTGGCCTGATCTCTGAAGCTGGCTTCCACTTTGTTGTCACATGACTTCGTCAGAGAATTGTTGAAACACGATGTCACTACTGCTGCTACGACACTTGCTGAGGGTGATAAGCAGCTGGAGACGGAAAGACATCACGATGACGTGTTCGCCGGCGTGACGGACGGACAATGCAAACCCTGCAGTCTTGAGCTTTTCACTGTTGTCCCAGTAAAAAAAGAAAGATAAGGAGCTCCACTGCGGTGGCTCAGCGGATGTGGCATCCACGCTGCTGAGTGCGAAATTGCGGGTTCGATTATTGCGGCGGCCGAATTTCGATGGGGCCGAAATGCGAAAACACTGGTGTGCCGTGCTTTGGGTGCTGCTGGCTGAATGAGCCCAGGTGGTAAAAAATGAATCCGATACCGTCAACAACGGCGTCCCTCACGTATACAGTCATAGCCCACTATGCAGCTTCGGGGCATTGGAGCGAAAACGGCGCGCAAGAACGGGGCTCACAGCGCCGACTTTCATCTGAGCGGCGAAGTCAAGTCGTAAGTCGGCGCCACATGTGTCTTACGTTCTGTCCCATTCGCGCGCGCCGTTTTCGTTCTGTCTGCGTTCCAGTTTGAACTAAATGATTGAATTTCGGGGTTTAACGTCTCGAAACAGCACAACGGGTTATGAGGTGTGGCGTTAGACGGCCGATGAATGAGGCGGGTTACAAATAAAATAAGTCATATTTGAGGAGAGAAGCGACTAGCGTATGACTGCAACAGTCTGCGTTTACGTGTCGATCTAGATGATACCTCAGACACGACGGTGCCATGTCCTCGGAGAGTTTCTGGTCCTCGCCTTTGCATGTGCCACCCAGTTGCCACAGGATAGTTGAACGAGAACCGTTTGACAGCAGATATTCGTGCAGCAGGTTGAGAGAGAGCATGCGCGGATGAAACCGCAGAGAGAAAGCCTAGTTAGGGTTGTGAAGGACGCGAAAGACGATTGCTGAACGCCGGTTTAAGCCCGTCGATGGAGATGGTGTCGGTGTGCCCGTTTATGTCGACGGTGAAAGTCTTAGGTACAGGGGTGGCATAAAGCACAATGTTAGGCATATGGGTGTCATACGGGCGTTGCAGGGGTTTACGCATCGAGTCTCGACGAACCAAGACGTGAGTCGACGTCTCAAGTCAGGCGGGGCGGGTGGTGAACTGTGTTGTTGCATGCGAGGCGCAGGTGGTCAAAGTCACCGACAAAAAAACTGCAGCTGGGCGCAGCTTGGTAGTGTGGCTGCCGAAACGAAGAACTCGTATGGTAGGTGGAGAGGATAACCAAAACCAGCTCTTCTGACGTGCGCTGCAGCTCATAATTGCTTGAGCGTAGCCTGTACGAGGTCTGTTAGAAAAGTAGAAAAAACTGGCATAACTGAAGCGTCGGAAACATAATCACCCTCAAAGTAGTCTCCTTGGGACTCCACACACTTCTCCCAGCGGTGCTGCCATTGTTGGAAGCATTCCGAGAAGGCCTCTTTCGGTATGGAGTTTAGCTCAGCTGTCGTTGCAGCCATAATGCCCTCTCTTGTCTGAAATCGCGCTCTTTTCAATGGCCTCTTGATTTTGGGAAACAGCCAGAAGTCGCAGGGGCCATATCAGGAGAGTAAAACACTGTTGAACTACAGGATTCTGGTTTTTCACCAAATAAGTCTGGATCAAGTGCGAGGAATGTGCAGGAGCATTGTCGTGGTGGATGCGCCAATTTCCTGTTGACCACAACTCCGGTCTCTTGCGCCGCACAGCATCACGTAGCCGACGGAGGACATCCCTGTAGTACTCATTGGTGATTGTTTGACCCTGTGGTGCGTACTCATGGTGTACCACACCGCGGGAGTCAAAGAAAGCAGTCAGCATCACTTTGACGTTGCTGCGCACTTGGCGCGCCTTCTTTGGTTTTGGTGACGTGGAATGCTTCCACTGTGACGACTGGGATTCGGTTTCCGGGTTGTACCCGTACACTCAAGACTCGTCACCAGTGATTATGGTGGTCATGAAGTCGGGGTCACTGTTTGTGGAATCCAGCATGTCCCGTGAGACTTCAACATGAAGTTGCTTTTCCTCTACTGTGAGCAGCTTCGGCACGAATTTCGCCGCAACTCTCTTCATGGCCAAATCTTCGGTCATAATGGAATGTGCATAAAAAGTGCTGATGCCCACCTCTTCCGCAATTTCTCGGAGAGTCACACTACGGTCCCGCATCACCACAGCGTTGACTTCGGCAATGACCTGGTCATCTCGGCATGTTGATGGCCGACCGGAGCGTGGCTCGCTCTCCGCCGATGTGCGGCCATCTTTAAACCGGTTGTGCTACTCCTTAATCTGTGTGCTGCTCACAGCATCGTCACCGAGAGCCGTCTGAATCTTCCGAATGGTTTCCACTTGGCTGCCGCCCTGTTTCTGGCAAACTTTGATGCAGTAGCGCTGCTCCAGTCGCTGCGCCATTTTCCTTGCAATAAGAAACCGACGGGAACACTGCGCACTACCTCCCTCAAACGCTGCGTCCCAGCGACTGACACTATCGGCAGGTGGGAAAAAATTCGCACATGCGCACGAAGGTTCAAGGTCGGCTGATGCTAGCGTGCTTGTTTCATATCCATCAGGTGTTCGCAAAAAAAAAAAAAAAAGATCGGATACTTTTCTAACAGACCTCGTATACTGAGCAAGGCAAGCGGCATAGACGTGCCCTAGTGCGTGCTGCCTGGTTGCGCTTTGAGAGATGCAGTCAAGGAGCTGAAAAAGCACTCCACCGTGTCGATGGGGTGGTACGCCGTCGTGCTTATGCGGATGTTTCGAGGAGCGCCGTAATGTTGTAGAAAAGCGATGACTTAAACTGACCGCCGCGATCAGTTGTGATGTATAGAAGGGACACACGATCCTTCTATTGACACTTTTCGCGGAGCAGTTTGTTCTAGAGAAACGAGATGGCGCTTTCGGTGGCGCGCCGCACGTAGCCTCAGCGACAGCGCACGAATGCGAAACCATTACCGCTTCTACCTTGCGTCTGTGCGATGAGCTGTCGGAAATGCAACTGAGTTTTCACTAACGCACTGTGCTGTTCCAGTCATGCTGGATTGAATCGTGTGGATTGAAGACGTGCGCAGTAGTTGGCTGCAAAAGTAGTGACTGGCATATTAAGGAATGGAATGAATCTGCGTGGCCGAGTTCGTGGACCTCTGGTGCAACTGACCGTACGTGTTACCGGCACTTTAAGATGTATGGCTTTCCTCGAGGATACAGAAATTTGCTCATCCACCAACGTTGTATCGCTGACCTTCAAAAAAATGGCGTCTGCCCCGGGACGTCGGCAAGAGTGAGTCCCGCTCCTCAAACAATGACAAAGGAAGTAGCGCCGCTTACTGTCATAGTAAGTTCTACACACATCTTCCCCACCTCGCACGGAAACTTCCGCCCACTATATCGCCAAGGTGTCAAGAATAAGTGAATGGGCGTACACTTGAATAGATGCGCACTATATACGCACAATAAATGACAGACCACACCGAATGCGCACGAATGGTTGAAGCTGAATGTTTCGTGACGAAGCGAGTTACAAGCAATAATACATTTTTGCTATGATGTTTTACAATTTACAAAATAGCTGCGTACCAAGCCTTGTGCACAGCAAGAACAAATCTATCGGAACTGAGCACACCCGCGAGTGATTAGGCGGAAAATGATCTGATAGTGACCGTACCGAGGAACTTTACTGATACAGAAACATGACAAGCCGCTGCTTCAAAATATTTGCCAAATAGAGAACGGAGATAAAAACACACTAATTCTGATTCAATTCATGACCGGAAAGGTTTGATAGCATGGAATACATATTTAGCCCCGCTTTTAGAACAAGCACCATATAAACTGCTTGCGTCGTTTGTACATAGCTTAATCAGCTCAGAAAGCTGCTTTGCACGTTCTTTGAAGCTGTGGCCAAAGCTTCGTGTCATCCACCCAGTCACCGTCTGCGATTTCTCCCGAAACAGGTTTGCTAATCCGCACCGGCGTCATACACATCCATTGTAAACACGGAGGCAGTTGAGGCAAGGAATGGACGCGTCACCACGGGATCAAACATGGCAGCGCCCGCGGGATCACCGCGTAAAGGTTTAATAGTCATCCAAGTGACTGATGCATGTCATTGATCTGCGTGTGCCCGTGTTGTGGCTTGGCAGGTGCTACGAAGTCAACGACTGTGGGGCTTGCAGTGCAGGTTACGGCAGACATGCGAGAGAAAGCGTCGGCGGCGACGTTGGTATGTCCTTGCACGTGCCGAACGCCCATCTTAAGTTCGGCGACATAAGATAGGTAACAGCTTTCGTAGGGCGAAAACTTGGTGCTGGCTGAATTGATGATGTAGGATTTTGGGTCCGTCAGTGTGTGAAATTGCCGGCCTTCAAGACGGTGGACGGATAAATAGATGGCCAGGAGCTCGCGCCCTGAAGTTCTGTATCGGCTCTCGGCAGGTAAAAGTTTGTGAGAGAAGAACGCGAGGGGTTGCCAGTCGCCGTCAACGAACTGCTGGATCACCGCTCCAACTGTGATGTCCGACACGTCGGCCGTCAGGCTGAGTGGGACGTCAACTTTGAGGTGGAAGACAGGGCGGTCTCGCATGGCTTCGTTTTGATGATGGCGAAAAACTCCAAAGATTCGGAAGACCATAAAATTGTGGACGACTTTCAATCATGTCTGTCAATGGTTGAAGCAGCGTGCAGCCCACGCGGAAATCAAAAGCCAATGAAAATTTGTGAGTCCAAGAAACTCACGCAGCTAATTGCGAATAGACGACGGCTGCGGGAAATGTTCTGTCGCTTCGATCTTTGATTGTGAAGGTCGGACGCATTGTCAGCCTACACAGTGACCGAGGAAATCAAATTCCGGCGCACCGAACTCATTCTTGGCCTTGGTAATGGTGAGGGGTACCTGATGATATGCCTTGACGAGCTGAATCTTGGAGGTGGTAGCTGCGTGCAGTACCGCTGTGAAGCTCGCGAAGTATTGTAATGGGTAGCGGTCAGGGACGGTAGCCGTGATACTGTTAAGCGCGCAGTAGTCTCCGCATGTACGCAAGTCACCTGTTATCTTCTTGGGTACCATGTGCAATGGAGATGCCCGTTGCTTGATGATGGACGCACGAATCGAAGTTCGAGCATGTGCTCGAATTCATGGCGGATGATCTTGAGCCGGTCTACAGCTAGGCGCCACGGGCGAACATGTGTAAGAGGCCTTGTAGCCAGATGTGGCGAGTGACGCGTCGTGCTTCACAGGAAGGAGGAAGTTAGAGGGACGTAATAGTGCAGGAAATTCTGCCAGAAGCTGTCCGTAGACCGTACTGGCAGGCTACGGATATAATAGGCAGGGGGCTGTGCACTTGCGGGCAGCCTTGCTTAAAGTGCGGCGATACCAGCGCTGGTCTCGTTGTGGCGAGCGTGAGAAATGTCGTTTCGACGAAGAACGGCGGCGAGACGTGTAGTGCGTGCGAGAGGCTCCGAGGGCCGATAGTTGAGCGGACAGGCTCCTAATCTCATGACGGAACTCATCGCGGATACTCTGCATGACCAGTGAAACGAGACGAGATGATGGGTCGGTAGGCATGGACCAGGTATAGAGGGAGCCGATGTTAGGGCAAGCAACTTCCATGGTACCTAGAATTGGAAAGCTGGGGGCGAGTTGATCCAGTAATAATCCGGTACTTGAAACGAGCACCATTCTAACGCTGTGTGGGAGGTGCTGCAAGAACAGCTTACGGATGAAATCCTGGTCGAAAGTATAGCTGCTTTGTCACCGAGAAGCTTCTGAAGGCGACGCAGGAGTTGTGAATGCTAACGGTCTGAAGTTCTTCAGTCGAGATCAGTTTCAGTTGTTGCTGGTCCGAAGCAGATGTGCGACGCGGAAGCTCAGACGTAAGTGTGTCGTACGGGTTGGACTGCGGAGGCGTGAGGTCGCGTAGCTTGGTAGCGATCTCGGGTGGAAGGGCAGAAACAACATGATGGAATAGTTGTGTCTGCATCGAAGTCTTTTCAACAGTGAACTGAACTGCGGACTGTTCACATGGGTCAGCCAGAATTGGGGGTGAGAAGGGCCAGAACTTCGGCGAATGTTGAGCTACCGAAGAAACCTCACATGTGGTGTTTTCTTGGCGGGGAGCTCAGGTTCGCTGTTCTGATCCTAGTACATTGACCGAAGGTTACCAATTTGTAGCGTTAGCCGGCAAATGAATGAGACGAGACGGGCCACAAATAACATACTTGGGAAGAGAAAGTATACCGTAGCGGGGGGGGGGGGCTTATAGATAGTAATGACTTTACTATCTAGCAAGAATACCAGCAAGCATAGCGGTAGTCGAATCGTGACCTACGAAGCCTAATCGTAGCCTACGAGAAGTATCGTGTATTGCTTGCAAAATTCACCTTGAATTTCAAATTTTTACAAACACAATTAATTGAGCCTCAAACTGTCATACTTAAGCCTCCACCTTCGAGGCTGCACCGTTGTTACGAATCCCTGTGAAGGGTGCAGCACCGCACTAAGTATGAAGCTATGGCAGAGCCAACTACAAAGGAAAAAAAAATCAAGCCGAACTCATTCTTAGGAGATGTTTATCGCCGTTAACACGATTAGCACTCAAGTGGTGGTGCACATGTATGATGGAGTATGATGGAGTATGATGGAGCGCTGCTCCCGGTTGGTGATCGAGGCGCATTGCGGAGCAGTACTCTCGTAGGCGGACATGACGCCGTCGCGAGTGTTTACCTTGTCTAGCGAGTGTCGCTTGGTAACGTATCGCCCTTGTTTTGGTATCGCGTGATGTGGTTTAAAGGTTAATGGGGATAACTGAAAGATCCACTGCCGAAACGCGAAGTGGCATCATACTTTATGCCTTGTCTTACTGCAAGTACATGTGCCATGTTATCTGTATCTAACGGTAACATCAAGTAGAACCTTAGTTTGAGATTGTTAGTGAGTCATATTTAAGGAAATTTACGCCACAAACTATATGCGCACCGAGAACGCATACGACCGAATGGGCACCATACTTTTGTACGTGTTTTCTGTCCGCGTCTGGCTTGCGCGGTACATTTCCTTGAAGGTAACGCTGGTTCATTTTATGATCTAATGTTTGCACCGTAAAGAATACCAGCAAGCATAGCGGCAGCCGAATCATGACCTTACGAAGCCGAATGGCAGCCTACGAGAAGTATCGTGTTTTGCTTGCAAAATTCACCTTGAATTTCAATTTTTTACAAACACAATTAATTGAGTCTCAAACTGTCAGGCTTAAGCCTCCGCCTTCGAGGCTGTGCAGGGTTCTTCTTTTCCATGTCTATCGCTACCCCTCGCCCAACACACTTTTAACGCGTTTGACGAGGAATGACCTAAGCATCTGGGCCCGTATCCAGAAAAAAAATTGTGGGATTTCACGTGCCAAAACCACTTTCTGATTATGAGGCACGCCGTAGTGGAGGACTCCGGAAATTTTGACCACCTGGGGTTCTTTAACGTGCACCTAAATCTAAGTACACGGGTGTTTTCGCATTTCGCCCCCATCGAAATGCGGCCGCCGTGGCCGGGATTCGATCCCGCGACCTCGTGCTCAGCAGCCCAACACCATAGCCACTGAGCAACCACGGCGGGTGGTATCCAGAAAAGCCTTTTACGTTAGAATTTTCGCTAGAGGAAATTCCAGTCAACTCCGATGGTGGACATATTATTAGCGAGACCTGCCGGCCAATGGCAAAAAAAAAAAAAAGAAAAAAAAAAACACCTGCGAACGAAATGCTTCGTGAAAGGCCCCTGTTTCGGACTTTATCCTATACTCTCCCAAACTGCTGAGGCGCGTACTAACTGGTAGCGCACGTAAAGTTTTTTCTTTAGGATGCTTGTTGTCCGGATAGTGCCCACAGTGGCTAATCATGGTTGTTACGTCTTTGCTGCATCTTCAGTGCAGGTAGTATGGTGTTGGTAGCGATAACGAATGAGACGAGAGAAACTCGCCCAAATTTCAGTTCTTATAGAGAAGGGAGACCAAACTTTTTTCAGTCACAGCGATATGAAGCCAACAGATAATAACTCCAAGGAAAACGTAGGGTAAATTATGTTATTTTAATTGAAATATAGAAATGATGATAAGGTAAAAGGAAATGCAAGTAGACGAAAAAAACTACTTGCCGCCGGTGGGAGCCAAACTCTCATTAAGTTTTGGGCCATGCAAGCACGTAGTGTTGTTCTTGGGCTCATTTGACATTTGTCTGAGTGCTATGTGTTACTCTTTTAGCTCCAAGTACTGGTCGTATTCAGACCACTGTGCGGCGATTCCCGGCGGTTCCTTAATTCTCTCAGGAAACGCTGCCCACGACCATGTTGGTGCTTATCAGCTGGTGGCTTACCATGATATCGATTCCAGCGTTACTGTTTGGATTGCTTCGAATCGTCGGTAACGCGGCTTCTATTGTTTTTTTTTGTAGTTCCTGATAAATGCTTGACTATTCGTTCATTTTACGCAATCTTCTCTGGACTTTGCGGCAATGCTCTTTTGACTATATTGACCTCGTTTCTAGGACGCTTACATTCGGTGGTCTTTCATGATGTTGGGTTAGCTTCTTTCGGGCCTATTATTGCTGCGCTATATCCTGTGTTGCAATCGTAGCCGCCATCCGTGTAGTAGACGTGTTGATTCGTACTACCATTGTCTTATCAATTAATTAGATGCTTTTTATTTCTTCTCTTGTTGCGTGGTTCTACATATTTCTGGCTTACGCATGTGAGAGCCATAAAAGACATGCCCCGCCCCCATGCCTGCTAAGAGGGGGCGCAAATGGACTCCACAGGCGTTAGTTTCATGTCATGGAAATGTATTCCATATGGTTGCACGAGAGCAGCATCCAGACTACGGTGACCCCGAGTTGTTAATGCTTAGCGCCTTGAAAAGCGCTTCCTTGGATGTTTCTTTCGAGTTGCATAGGAAGATGCGAATTATTCAAGTGTCCTTATTTGTGCTATAAGGAGACAAAACATACTTTGCACAACAGCGTAGCACATTTACACTGGTGGTGTTTTTTTTTCGTCCTGTGCATGCCTATAATTCCTTGGTATTGGTTTCGCTTTATTGCTTCTTCGGATCGTGTCCCCCCAAAGTGCCCCCTTACGTGTACAACCGTGGCACCCTATCTGGAGGCAGTTTCATAACACGACGTCAGATTCGTCCGATTATTCCAATTAAGGGTCCACATGCATTGCCCTTTCTCTAACGAGTATCAGTTGCTGCTATGTTCAGGCTCTCGAAGCTCGTGCTATTCGCACCCTCGTCCTCTCAGTCTCGAGGATCGATTACTTGCAGAGTTTGAAACCTCGACAGGAACGCACTGCAGGCGTTTACACTATTCGGCACGCGGTATTTGGAACCATTCGTGAACAGACTGCTCGTCCGCTCGGCTCGAGTGCGGTCGACAGCTCCGTAACGCAGCACGAGTCGCGCATCGAGCTTGGTGCGATTTCTTTATTGAGCACAGACAAAAGTGTATAAAAAAGGTGAGGGCAAAAAGGTGAAATGTAGAGAGAAAAAAAGTGGACAAACACGTACACACACAAAAAAAAAAAGGGAGCTTCGAACTCTTGGGACATCCAGGCGGCCTCAAGTGCGGCTCCACGAGCCTCGCCGGCCTCCTCGCCTTCCCCGTCGGCCGCCGCCGCCGCTGTTCCAGAAGAATCGGCTACCGCCGCTCCAAGCTCGGTTGTCCCAATCTTCGAGCTCGCCCCAGTCCCCGCGACCGTCCCAGTCGGAGGCCCGGCTGCCCGTGCGGCTGGAGCCGCCGCCCCGGCCGCCGCGCCAGTAGGCCCGTTCTCCCGGCCAGCTGCTCCTTCTCCAGCCTCGACCACCGCGGCTCGTGGAAGAATCGCTGTCTCCGCGGCTGTCCCGGGACTGCCGGCCGTGGTAGTGGCTGTCTTCTGGGGAAATGCAGGCGTGCGCGAACGTTTAAAGAGTTCGAATGCTTTCGTTTCGCACTCGGTTCGAAGAGTTTCGATCACTTCGGCCCGTCGACGAATATGCGATGCTATACCGCGGTTGTTGGAGCCTACCTGGTCCATGCGCGTGCGCTCCATCGGCCGCCTCCAGTTTCCTTGTAAGTGGGGTGGCGTTTCACTTAATGCTCACTCAGAAGTTGTCCAGTAGTGCGTTGTCTATTCAAAGATAACTTTCTTCCCCCCACGTTTCTTCCCCGCATTTTTTTCTTATTTATATAGCACTCTTCAGCGTTAGCTTCGGTATTCGAAGCACGTATTTTTTAACAGTCGTATTAATTCGATTCGAACGTGCTCACCGCTGCTTTAAAACATAGTAACCTTAAACGGTAAAATGTGCGCACTAAATAAAGGCAAGAACCGCACCGGCTTGGGACAAAAGTATAAAGAAAAAGTGGACAAACACACACACATTATGTGTAAAGGTAGCATCAATGTTCTCTAAACTTGCAGGGATAATGCGCAGTTCAGCGCTAGGCGTAATGTTATGCATGCTGTAACATGACGCCTATGTAGCTATCGGCGCTGTCGCATTGTTGGTTCCTGTAAATTTGTTTTGATTGATGCAAATTTTAGGCCTCACAGTACGTTAAGCTTAGCATTATTTAGGGCCTTGCTACCTACAAAAATAAAAATGTGCACGTTTGTAGAAATCGCTGCGTCTAGAGTGCACTAAGCAATGATTGATTTTTATGAGACGAGATATATTTTATTGTCGCAACACATTTCCAATTTAAAAGTAGAAGTGAAAATTTTTGCAGTTTAAAGGTAACGAGCGCTCAAATAGTGATAGCGTTAGTTTGAACGTCTTGAGCCCTTTTAGAATTTTAATATGAGTCGGAGTAAAGCTTGCGGGAGTCAATAACTGCGGCGCCAGGTGCACGTTACAGCATGTACGACATGACACATGGCACGGACGTGTAAATTGATCAACGCTACTTTTTGGCCTGACGAGTGCTCGCGATGGTGTAACACAGTAAGCCCGCTTGGCTCTTGTTATTTATAGCTATAAAAATGCGAAATTTCAAAATTGCGCGTATGACCTGCTGCACGGCTGGGCAGCGGCCAGCAAGTTAGGTTGCTAAAAGCCAACGCCACGGGGTTGTTTGGGTTCTACCTTCTTTCTGGAGTTCCTTCACAAGGCTCAATCGGATCGGATGACCGTCTATGGTGTGGCACCCAGGCTTTTGAAGGGCTCGCTTGAGGTCGTCTGTAGAGTTGAAGCACAGTCTGGCGAAGCTGGGCGAAAGGAAGAGACACGAAGCGTCGCTTTAGCAGATAAACCTAGCAAAAAAGGTGGCCACGTTTACGAAGCTCATAAGCCGAGCTGCCTGGCAATGGTGCGCGTAGTTCGCTCTGTAATTGACGCGAAAGAGACTTCTCCAACTTCCAGAGGTTTACGTTTACAGCTCTACAAGGCACTGTAGCCTTGGACCTGCTCTTCCTGTGACCGGTATGCATACCAGTTATATTCCTGAGAACCGAAGATAGCCGAACGACACACTTTAACTTCCCCCGCACACATGCGCCCGCAATCCATATCGCTTAATCGATTATCTTATTTAAGCTAAAGTAACGATCGGAGAGAGATCATAGCTGAATTAAACTACTGAACGGAGAAGGCTTGCAGGAAGCTGTATTTAATATGCGAACAGGTGTGACTGCAGGAAGAAATTTAACATCAAACTAGACAAGCACTGTCGGGTGATTTCAGAGTTGAAGAAATGGAAAAATGCAGCAGTTTTACACATCAGCGCGCATCCCCGTAGAATCAAGCTATGACTCAATGCAGCCATGGGATTGCATTAGGCAATATAACATGGAGACATAAAGGACCGATAAAGAAACCAACAAATGCGCTCTACGCACCCCTCTAGCACGGTTGTTGCCGCGTTTGTCCAATTGCCCGTTGGAAGCGTTCCGTGTACTCTTGCGTTTTTGCAGCTGCCTGAACGACGTCCTTGCATGACACCGAGGCGACCGTACGCAACAGTGTTATGGCCAGTTTACATTAGCGGTAGCTAGGCGGCATTGCGGTGTCGCGTGCATCGCTGTTTTATTGATTGCGAGCGCACGGAGCCTGTAATTAGTGATCTTTCCAAGTAGAGTGTTGTGCAATCTGGGGTTACAAGTATGCACAAGCGGGGCCGGTTTGCAGAACTTCCTTGACGAGAGCCACCTGTGCCATGTGTTACTGGGCCTCTGGAATGACCCGGGGCGATGTTTTCGATCACTTTCAGGGATACGATCACTTTCGCGAGGATCACACCTAGAGGCTGACAGCATTCTACGGCTGACACGTCAAGTCACGCTTAACTGATAAATGAAAAAAAAAAAGAAAGATGATGCAGTGCTGTCACGCCGCCTAAACACCGGAGAAAACGGATTCGCATGTCGCAATTGCCTTGCGAGTTAATGAGCGCAAAGTAAAAACAACAACAACAACGAAAAAGAACACTCGAAAACGCATCTTACAAAATACAATTCCTAGAAGAATAAAGCATTTGTCTCGATCCAATAACACCCTATGGCCAGCTCGCGCGGAAACATAAGGACGACGGGTCATCACCGATTGTTCCGCGGTTCTTCTGCTATTGCACGCCGAAGCGTAATTCGCCAGCGTGCATGTAAAATGTTCCTATCCTAAGAGTTCGTCCCTGGCCAGTCGCCTCCTCTAACATTGCTCGCTGTCGCGACGGGCCGGTTTCTCTCCGAACCACTGCAGTGAAACGCATTGCGTGTCCACGCCTGGGCGATGGGGCTCGCATCGCTCACCCATGCTTGAGCACGTGGACGCGAGAGCAAGGGAACTGCTGTTTGAGGCGGGCCACGGTGCAATTGAAGGGCAGCCGGAACAGGTCGAGCATGTTGGCCAGCGTCGTCTGCTTGCGCGTGGTGCACTTCTCCACTCGCACGACCTTCCCCTTGCCGACCGCCCTCTCGATGATCTTCAGGTTGGCTGCAGCCGTATCTGGGTCGGTGTACCGCACAAACGCCTTCCTGCGGCGACCACCGAGGCACGGCGAACGTGTTGACGCGCCACGTGGGAGACAATACACTCGCGCCACCCCCGATCATTCGAGGCTGAACTTTTTTCGTTCGTAAGTGCAATTTACCATCGGCTGGTTGCCTTCGCTCATAATATGTCCAGCATCAGGATTGGCTGGAATTTGCTCTTACGAGCAATTTTAGCGTAAGTACTTTTTTGTGAATACGGGCCCTGTGTCTTAAAGAGGGTGGTTGGGGAGAATGGAGGGCGGGAGGGTTGCGAAATGCTGAGTGCGAGTGGGCGCAGTGCGACCGCCTCAAATCGCGACAAACGCTGTCAGGAAGAAGCAGAGGGAACGCGACATGAGCATCTTTAAATGCTTACGAGAGTGCCCTTGGCCGTGAAGCTGGCGAACCTCGGGATGTTCCGTAGTTTTGAAATTTCCTGTAAATAGTTCAGAGGATTCTGTAATTGCGCCATGGCCACTAGTATAACCACACAGTCAGGAGCAGAATCACGGCGCTGGTTCACGCGTAAGGGACAGATTCCCGAATACCGCCCGTGTGCTGGTGGTTACCCCCCGAGGACAACCGTGTCTCGGTCGAACGAACACCCGTCATGGTGGCGTACAGTGGCTATGGCATTGCGCTGCTAAACTCGCGGGATCGAGTCCCGGCCGCGGCGGTCGCTTTTCACTTGGGGCGCTTCTCCAAGAAGCGGATCGTAAGCGAGAACGAGTGGCATACAAATGCCCAGTCACCGAATCGTTGGGGTCGTTAAAATCAATAACGAGTGCAGTGGTCAATGACAAACTATGCCTGCGAATAGAATGCTTTAGGCGTGCTCTTTGACATACACTTTGTGATAAAGCGGAAGCCCTATAATTGTGGGCGCGGACAGGGAGGACCGGACACTTGTAACTATGCAGTGCCCGTATTCACGAACTATAGTTCGTGTATATACGCTGGAGCACTCCACAAGAATATGCAACGGTGAATCACGAGAGCTTTTGGGAATTTGATCCGATCTTTCTTGACGCAGTCGTCCCTGCACTTATGCCAACATATCACTTTTTTTTAATGGTTCTCGCAAGCACCATGCACCCGAACTATGTTCGCAGCTTCGAGTTCTCGAACCGGTTATTAGTCTGTTATTCTTAGTTCAACTGCGCAAGCAGGTCTGATGAACTACTTTTCAGCTAGTCTCGAGTATGCCGCGAAACCAATTAAATATTACACTCAGCTGCAAATGGAGCTGCCAGGGCGCGTTGTCTACATGGAACGCGAGGTTTATACAGGGCGTCCCAGCTAACTTTATCCAGAGTTTTAAAATGTGCACATGCCACGTAGCTGGACAGAGCCAAGGTAATGTTTTCAGTCGCTCGGAGATACTCAGATTATCTTTTTTTGCATTCCGCCTAATTACACAATTAGTCTTAATTATGTAATCATTTTCTCAAATATTATAAAATAGATGAAAAGTGTCGATGTAAAAATTGTAGAGCTACATGAAAAGCTCCCAATACAGCTTTCTGTCGCTCGATACGTGCCACATAAGTGTTTTTCCGAGCGTGAAAGATGTCCGCGAATAGACGCTAACTGCCTCGAGCGGCCAGTCGCGCGGCAAATCTGCGTGTAATCGCGGGCTTCCCTCACGCTTGGAAGAACACTTATGTAGCACGTATCGAGCAACAGAAAGCTGTATCGGGAGTTTTTCATGTCACTCTACAATTTTCCCATCGACACTTTTCATCTAATTATAATGTTTGAGAAGTTTATTACGTAATTAAGACTAATTATGTAGTTAGGCGGAATGCAAAAAAAAAAAACAAAAAAACAATCTGAGTATCTCCAAGCGACGGAAAACAACATTACCTTGGCTCTGTCCAGCTACGTGGCATTTGCACATTTTAAAACTCTGGATAAAGTTAGCTGGGACGCCCTGTACATCAACCAATTCAGATTTACAGTGACGTTCACGTGAACGTAGAATGCCAAAAATACGCAGGCTAGTCCGCGCACCGCCGCCATATATGTGTCGTTCGGCTGTGTGTTGCGGATACCGTGACGCTCCTGACACTCCGGGCCTCCCTATGGCGGCACGGGTTCCTAGGGTGATTTTCATTCCCTCGGGCGTCGAAGGATAACGGCATACCGCAGTAACTCGCTTAAACAGCCTCTACAGTCAGCCTGACGGTCGCAGGCGACGCGGCCCGTGTACTTTTGACAAACGGTGTACATAAAGCGTGCCAGCCGACTCACTTTCCTTTGAAGACAAGCTTGATGATGTCGCCAGAGAGTTCGGTGATGTCGACAGAACGTGCAGAGTGAGTCATGGTAATCGCCAGGCTGCAGCTGTCCCTCTTTTCTGTATCAGAACGGATGAAGGAAATGGCCGCGATCGCCACGTGGAATGCAGACACGCTAATGGGGCGCTCAAAACCACGGGGGCCGCCGAAGCGGCCGAGTTTACCGCAGTATCGCTACGGCACCGCCTCTGCAAGCTAGTGAGCCTCGGCTCTATGGCGCCGTTGCCCTACCTTTTATAAGAACGACCGTATGCGCCACAACATCCACATCCTATAAAGCCCATATGAAATCTAGGACATGCTTATTTCTGTACAGGATTCCCTACCACCCACAATTTTTATCGGATTATGAGATATTGGTGTTTGTGTGGCATACTTTCCTTTTTACAAAATTTTGTTATTACATAACCCATTTTATGGCCCAACGTCGTTACTTCGCAACTGCTGCAGCAAGGACATGGGACAAAGAGGACAGAGCCTTTTGATGAATGAAAATACACCCGCTACTCTAGAAGTACACGTTATTATCGTAGTATATATGACAAATTGCCGGGAGAATGCAAGAACGCTTGTCTGCCGCATTTCGGATGACTGCAAAAAGAAAAAAAAATTGGTCGCGAGAACTAATCCGGAAATGGCAACTATACGGTGTCCCTAATTAGCCCACTGCGCAGTTTCGAATGTTAAACGCATCACTAACGCTAATAGTACCACTATTGGATACTCGTTCTGCACTGTCGAAGTTACTACAGTGCGTAAGGATGGGCAGCGAGCTATCGGGCGCTGCCTCGCAGTATAGGTATTGCAGCGGCACTGCACAACAAATTGACAGTGAAACACACTCACCGTGACTGTCGATGTAGTGGTCTGGCACGTAATCTGCAAATGGGTTGGACAAACACCGCGAAGGACGAGAAAAGCTGGAGCCGCTTAGAACCACGCTTAAAGTACAGCAGGTGGAGTCACGAGTGACAAATTGGCGCCAACGAAAACGAAAAACAAAGAAACCTCGGCGACACTGTCATCCAACCTTTTTTTTCAAAACTACAGTGGCGCCTTTTTCACCCGTAGGGCGAACCCAGTTTCTCTGAAAGGGGCCCTGAACCACCGCTCGGGCTTGGAGAAAAAAAACAACAGACCGCGGCTAGCATACGCTGCTGTGAACACCTCAGCGAAATTTTGCAGTTGAGCTCGGGGCGCGTATCTCGCAGGCGGAGCGCGAAGTCACCTCTCTTTCTCAAACGCTCTCTTTTCAACAGAAGCCTGCTCCTCGCTCTTTTCTGGACGATTTATTTCGTAATAAAGCGGTAAAGCGGATTCCTATACGCGGCTGCCATTGCTAAATAACCGACATCAATCAAGTATAGTGTTTGGATCAGTGCGCCTCTTCCTACTGTTACTGTGCGTTACAGTGCACAGGCTGAAGTATAATAGAAAATAGGCTTTCAAATTTCGAGAATTACTCACGCTCGACCGCGGCCGCCCGCGTAGGAACTAAACTTTGACCACTCATCGGTGTCGTAGCCGTCGAGTCTCGCTAATTCCGAATGGCTTTGAACACTCAACCTATAGCTCGAACCACGCGAAACTTAAGGCCAGACTGCATGGCCGCTTGACAGCGCGCGCTCGCCCCTCACCGCTGCTGGTTAGGTGCCTTGGCAGGCTTCTCTCTGTAATGATCGAACAATGGACAGCGCTTCAAAATGCGCAAGCTGGATGTGGCTACTATCCATCGGTCAAATTAGCGCAGGACAAAGGCAGCACGCAGCACAGCCAGACTGGAGCGTATGTGAGCGCGCACTCTAGCCCTATCGTGCACAAAGCAAACCGAGCGCAGCGTTTGCTTTGTCAGGGCCGCGATTTTGTAGCGATGCCTTTTACTGTTTGCAGTCTGCTACGTAGCGTAGATACCGCGGCCGCGGCTGAGCATACTGCGGCTCGCTGAGGACAAACAACCACGTTTGGCGCGTTTGACTACGTTTGACGCGTCGTATAGGCGCCTAAATAGGAAATAGTGGCGTCTACGTGAACATCAAAAATCAAATCTGAACTGCGCGACACGGTGACGTTCGTTAGACGGAGCGTTGTGGGTACGCCCCACTGCGCTGTAGCCTTCGCAGTGCAAGGCATTGAAGAAGGAGCGGAAGCACCGCGAAGGGCATGTTTGATTGCCATTAACTCAGCTTCTGATGAACCCACTGAAGTACTTCTTTGCGGCAAAATATTTCTGAAATGGCCTAATTTAACTTCAAATGCATTTCTCCACTTGATAAAAAGTGACTCAGGGCCCCTCGATAGAGTCAGACTGTGGGTCCATATTCGTGCACCGTAAAATAATTGACACCCTTAAATTGTGTGTGAAAATTTGTGTACCGTGATAAGTCACCATTTTGCTTTTTCTTGGTCTCGCGTCGCTCTGGTCTCGCTTTCAGAAACGTGCTGAAGACAAGGGAGAGGCAGGTGACTTTGGATGAGGTCCATTCATTAAAAAAAAAAAAAATACCGGGACAAAGACTGCTCTTCACAGCAGTATGATATAAACAGTAGTGTATTTATTTCCCCTTGGCACCACACCTCTCGGGGTACTCGCACATCCTCCTTCCTCGGTAAGTACATGGCCAGTATTTTTCTAACGTGCTGTAATATCCCTCGCGTTTTCGCACAATTAACCAAGGTCTGGGTACGAAGGCTTCCCCGTGGCAAACAATGGGGGGACATGTCCCACGGAATGAACGCCTCGCAGAACTCAAGCCGGCCCGCGGAACGAGTCAAGTTGGCACCACTGTATTTCAAACTATATTTCACAGCATTATTTCAAATCGAATCACCGGCCACGCACGTTCCGATTCTATCATTGCACGACGAAGTTGGCCAAACCGGATGGGCGACGCTCACCTTCCAGCCTGAGATCCTCGGCATCATCAGCCTTGCGCCTGCTGCCCGAGTGGGCCCGCCTGCCGCTCCTCCTTGCAGTGGTCTCGTCTGCGCAACAAAACGAATTCAACGAGGGACGGTGCATCGCAATGAAGAGCATATGCAAAAGTCAGAAGCCAACACGAGCTGCAGCACTCTTGTGGCCAGACCAAGTTTCTTTCCCAGAGGCGGGAGAATATCAGCTTTTTCGAACACGAATCGAATCCGAATAGTAAGTTATCGAATATCGCATCGAATATCTAATAGTCAAACGCAGACGCACGTATTTACAGCAGCAATATTTATTTCCTGCTGATTAGGTACCACGCATGTATCGACTAGCGCAAAGAGCCAACCATCCATATTGAAAACTCCAAATCGCCCATAACTCCCATATCCAGTAATCCGATATTATACATTGAATCCGATACGAAAACGCGCCTTTAATATACGTCATATGTTGGAATACGGGTGTTTTCTCAGTACTTATATCAGAGACAAAGGAACAGGCTTGTGTTTAAATTAGAGACCTTGTGTTTAAAAAACACAAGATCTCTAATTTTCACTAAAAAAACACTACGCGAACAGCCTTTCAATATCTTTAGAGCCTGGTACAAAACAAGCTTTCCAAGGATCAATGGCTGCTGTACGACCAGCTTCCCAAATATGCTAAATAAATAGTCGCTGTAATAAGGTCAGCCGTAAACACATCTAAAAGGACCTGTTGCAAGAAAAAACATAACAGGTTGTAGCATAAAAGTTAAATCTACTACACGACCAGATTGCCAAAAATGCTATATATCGGATTACAAGCAAGATTCACAGGTTAAAGAATTCTGAGGTTTTACGTGCCAAAGACAACATGATTATGCGGCACGCCGTAGTGAGGGACTACGAAAGAATTACGACTGCCTGGGGTTCTTTATCACGTATCCAATGCACGGCACACGTAAAATCTGAGGTTGACATGCAGGCTTCAGCCGCAAAACCGAAAACGAAAGCATGCACTGTCCATTTTGCTTCGCCATTGCCTCGAAATTGTCGTTGTCCGACTTCTGATAATTTTGCGATACTTTGTTTAGTAGGCGCGAACAGTAATAAGGCTGACAGTCGATTGTTGCGAACTATACGATTACCCGAATATTCGATAATACCTAATAGTTCCTTTCCGAACACAAATAATTAGTGTGTAATGTGTTCGTTCAGTATTCGAAACTTTGAATATTCGCCCACCCCCAAGTTTCCCCTTGCGTGCGCGTCAAATGGATTTTCGTAACAGCGTGCGTCCAAAAGAATGCGGAGGCTCTGCTGAACAAAAGCGGAGAGCAATTTCTGAACCGCATTATAGGCGTTGTCACACGCTTAGGGTCTCACAATAATTTACTCTTGGGGGTAAGTTGGTCGATACTTGAAACCGTTGCAGTGCAAATAAAAAAAAAAAAAAAAACAAGGCGGGACACTACGGGCGCTACGCGCAACACTGATTTATTACAATTCCTTTAAGAAAAAAAAACTGCACAAAATAACGCGCATGCCCACCGGTTCATCACGGCAAAGAAACACCGAACAACCGAATCTCGCTTACGAATATATTATGCTTGGAGCCGTGATTGGGAGATATTTAAAGCGAGGTGGTTCCTTTCATATCAAGAGGCACGGATTGCGTCTACAAAACTGTGTCTATTTGAAAGTAAAATTCTGTAATTTTTTTTCCTATGCAGTGATGAACCTGTACGCATGCGTATATTTAAATTTTTCCTGGTCTTCTATAGGGGCTGTAGTAAATCCTTTGCGAGCGCAGCGCTAATGGTGTTCGGTCTTCTGGGGCCAAATTCACAAACCTTCTCTTTCGTAAGTGCTCTTTGCGACTGGCCTTCAGCATCAGGATTGGCTGCATTTAGCTCTTGCAAGCAATTATAGCGTAAGAGGTTTCTGTGAACACGCGCTTGTACATCGTGCCACTTTGAACATATACGTTCTGTTGCTTTTTCAAGCCACCGTGACGTCAGCAGTATCCAGCAAGCGTTGTCCGGCGTCCCTATATATATACAGTGCGGGAGGCCGACACTATTTCTTACCAACTACTTTTGGTATAGAACTTGACCGTCACGGTGGCTCAATGGATATCGCGTTGCGTTTCAGTAAACTTAAACTGATAACCTAAACGTATACGAGCGGTTTTAAGCCCTGGCGTCGCACGCTCAAATCAGCGCTGCGAAGTAGGAGAGCGCTGGCCGAGGTGCGATGCCGCAAAGCATGCCCGAGAAACGGCGTAAGCGGCCACGACGCCGGTTCACCTGCGTATGCATCGTTTTCCCGCATTTCCTCGCTTTACCATACACGATACTAAGGCTTATGAATGCAGGAGAGAGGCGGTCAACCCGTTCGATTGGTGAAGAACCGGAATGCCGTGAATCAAACGTGGCAGGGCCACGAGAAGGAATGGCCGCCACGTTGTTGGCATCGTGGCGGCGCATCAGGCTCAGCGTCTGGTGCAACGATTATGCCACTGACAAGTGCGTTTTCTTGTTAGTATTCGGCTTGTCATTGCAAACGTTTCAGGTTCACCCTTGTGCATAATAAATACTGTGATGTAGGAAGGGCGAAGTCGCCAAAAGGAATGTCGAAGTCGATTTTGACAGGCTCAGCGAGCAATGTGTGAGCTTCTTGCCTATCCATCTAAAAAAAAAAAAACCTTTTTACGCACAGATTAAAACCAAGGAGCCCGAATTTGCGCCGTATAAAGTTGCATAATGGTGCGTAAATGCGAGTTTTTCAGCGAGAAACAAATGGTGTGACGAGGGGAAGGAGCGGGTGGGACCAGTGCTCCCATCTATTGCTAGGCCGCATTATTCTTTATCCTGCAGTCCTGCGCAATGGAACGCTGTGCTTACACATTCTGCGATGACAAACTAAGTGCCCGAAGCGGAGTGCTTCGCCTGCGCAGGATTGTAGCGAAGCACCGTCCGAAGAAGGATGCGCGCAGAAGCAGCGAGACTGACTGCCGGCTGCGACCACAGCTCGAACCGTCTCTACACTCGTCGCTCCTGGAACTTCGAAAGCGCTGCCAATATAGTTTATGTTCAGTAGCGTTTTGGTGCACCGAAGGCAGCCCCCAGGAAGTGCGAAATAAGATCTGTGACGCCTTACGAAGTGCGACCACAACGAAAGCTTTTAACTAAAAAAACGCTCGTAAGAGCGTTCGTAAGAGCTGATGCTAGCTGACCGTGATGCTGGACGCATTTTTAGTAAAGGCGGCCGGTCAATCGCAAGCAACACATACAAGAACTTTTTTTTAAATGGAACCTGGGGCGAAATTCGCAAAGCTTTTCGTTTGCAAGTGGTGTTTTCCATTAGCTGATCGCTTTAATTCGCTAATAATTTGGCAGAAATGCTTTTAGCGTAAGAACGTTTTGTGAATATGGGCCCTGGTTTTGTTACGAGGAGCCGCTCCCATCAGACACGCACTACGAACGGCTGTTAATCGGCGTCACACTGAACCCATACGTGTTATTAGTCCAGCCATCGTTTAGGGCCCAGAAAGTCGCTTAATCCGCAAACTCTTCCCAACTTTTTTTCGCGGACGTGTGGAATGCCCGTGCGAATTGAGCGAGTTCGATGGGCCCTTATAGCTATCAAAGGACCATCTTCTCGCTGTCGGAAAGGACTGTGCGTCACGTGGTGTCACCTACCGGACATTTCCGCCAGTCAACGTTCCGTTGGCCTACCACATTAGCAGCGGCGTGTGAAAAAAACCAACCGAATATCCCGACCGGCCTGGTGCGAACCGCCTCGAAGAGGAAACGAAGACCTCTCACCTGATTGCTCCTCCTCCTTGTAATAGACATGGTCGTCTTCCTCCTCGGCATCCAAAATCTCCAGGTCAGCTGAATCGTCATCGTCATCGTCATCGTCGTCGTCGTCGTCGTCGTCTTCCTCCTCGTCCTCCTCGTCTTGCTCATCGTCCAGGTCTTCTTCGTCCTCACCTTCGTCGTCACATTCCATGGCTATGGAAAAAGGGAAAGCCATGGCGAAAAATACAAACAAACAAACAAACAAACAAACAAACAAACAAACAAACAAACAAACAAACAAACAAACAAACAAACAAACAAACAAACAAACAAACAAACAAACAAACAAACAAACAAACAAACAAACGAATTTTAGGCTATATTATAAGCGGCAGAATTAACAGTGCTGCAGGGGACACTTGGGCCGAAGCAACGAAGGTTTTTGACGAGTCGTGAAAAGATGGTGCTTATGGGAACACGCGTACAGGAACACCCTTATGGGAACACGCTTATCGAAAGGCTTATGGTCCCCGTACAGCTATTGCATTCCTTAATTCACCGACTTTCATAGCTAACAAACTCGAGGACTCGCGGGCGGTTGCGGCCATCGAATTTTTCTTAGGCTGACAGGGCGAGAAATATGTCTCCGAGGGAAGAATGCCTTCCCGGCTATCAATTTCGGTGCTTGTGCGAATAGTGAGAAGGAGCTGTGCATTCACGCATGGTAAAGGAAAAAGCGAGCGGGAAAGGGCGCGGTTGAGGATATCGCTTGAGGCAAGGCTCACCTGCGAACGAGGCTGCCTGCCGGGAACGCTTTGCATTCGGGACGTCACCTACAACGAGGACAGAGAGAATGATTAGGCCGTGAGAAGCTCCAAAGCCGCACTGATGGCGCGTAACAGGCGCCCTATACTATAACCGACAAACGACACAAAAGGAGCCAGTAACTTTCAAAACTTTACTCGCCTGGAAAATAATTTCCATATACAACTCGCGGCTCACACGCTACGAGTGGCGACGTCAGGCGCGAAGGCATGCATCGGGATCACATCTAAAGACGTGCTTTCAATACGGCCGCGCTAAAAGTCGGCCGCGAATTCCCTCCCTATTGAGCTCTCGCTTCGCGGCACGATATAATGCGGCTGAAATCGTGCAGGCCTGCTGCGTAAGGGGTGTGCGACTTGAACCTCTACTTGAACCGCGACAAAATTTTGAGCAAGACATTGCCCGCGAAGTTGCGCCGGGCTGAAAACGCGAACTACTTTCTATGGCGTAACTGTTTGACGTACCGGACACAGTACAGAACCTGCAACGCGATACTTGGCCATTCATGCGCAGCCATTCTGACGGAGAACTTTGCACTTGTAATTTTTTGCCCCCCTCTTAGACGCGCTTACTGCGCTTCCTTGTTAGGAACACTGAACAATGGCGACGGAGTACGGCGCATGCATAAATTGCATCGCCATTGCCGTGTTTGAGAGGAGTCCAAGAGCTAATGGCTATTGACCATCAGCTCGAGTTCAGTTTAGGCGGATCGAGGAAGGTTCACGCCCGGTTTCTAATGTCGCACTCTCGCGGTCCAAATTTTGCCGCACGCCATTCGGAGTCATTGCTCCTCACTAGTGTCGCGTTGTCGAACGAGGTGGCGAACTGATCAAGCACAAACTACTCGGATGATGTCTAAAGTTTGCGAGGTTACATGTTCCGTTCATTGAACCTAAGCGACCGCGCGTTTCAGCATTGCGTGAAGTAAACAAAGATAGAAAATTATAAAGAACGAAGGAAGGAATAGGGAAATAAATAAATAAATAAATAAATAAATAAATAAATAAATAAATAAATAAATAAATAAAGTGAAAACGGCAAATGACGAGTCTGAGGTCTCCCTTTTCGCCTAGGATTTGGTTACGGCTCGAAACCACACATCAGTGAAAAAATAATTCAGCCACTGCACGCTCGCGCTGCCACATCGTTCCGTAATATTGAATCCGAAGCACGTGTGTAGACGCAGCGACATGACGCAAGGAATCTAGGGCGAAATCTAGCAAGGATTCATAATATTACGTTCGACTAATTTCAGAAAGCTCTGGCGGTGCTACTAAAGTCGTTCAAATTTTAAATTCTGGGGTTTTACGTGCCAAAAGTCCGATCTGACTATGAGGCACGCCATATAGTGAGGAACACCGTTCTAATTTTGACCGTCAGGGGATCTCTAACGTGCCCCCGATGCACGGGATACGGTCGTTTTTTTTTTTTTTTGCCCTCTTCGAAATCTACTAAAGTCGTGTAGGACAGCTTTAAAAACTGCACGACACGTAGCCTTCAAAAATGAATCGCCTGAAAGGCGTTTTTTATATATATATATATAAGCGGCCCTTGAAGCGAAATATGACCTCATTATTGCCAATACAAAATACGTGTGCTCGAAGTAAGGCCTAGTTCTGGCCATACACGACCTATGCCGTAGTTCTCCGAAAAGAGATACTGAAAGTAAACCGAAAGAAACACGGAGTACACGACACGTACAATCCCCAATTTTTGCGCTTCGCATTCACTACGTCACACAAACAAGGCCGTGTTTCTACCCTTCTGGAACGAGTACCATAAGTATGCAAGTGACACGGTTCGCTCCGGAAGCAAACAAAGCACTCGTCGAATTTGCCCGTGGATGTCAAAGGTTTCGTAGTCATTGCGCAAGTGTAACATGAGGAAATTGAAGAAACGAGCAACTAAATTACGAGAGCCCGCATTAAAAAAAAAAGTTCTAAAAAGAATGTTAGCGCAAGTGTCAACCACCCGTGATGTTGGCATACTAGCGAAAGCAACCGGCTAATGGCAAATATTTTACAAAGAGCTTTGTGAATTAGGCATCAGTACAAAGCGAGCTACATAGCGCTTAGTTTGGGATCCGTATTCAGGCTGCGCCGTGCTGAAATTATTGTATTGCGTATGAGCAGTCTAGCAAGCTTGTTTTTAGCCCCTGAGCCTGTGTCAAGTTGAGAAAGCGCGTAGTTGCAACGCTGTGACCAAAAAAAATCAGAGGCCGAATTCACGAAACTTTTCGTAAGTGCTCTTCGCTAATATGTTCAGCATTACGATTGGCTAGAATTCGCTCCATCGAACAATTATATCGTAAGCGCTTTTTGTAAATACGGGCCATTAATTAGTTTTAAGTAAAATATTGTGAGCACGCTCGGAATTTCCGCTCTCCAGTGGGGGGCGCAGCCAAAACGCTTGGCACATAAACAGAGCTCAAGCTGAAAGGCCAGCATAGCCTGCCTTGTAAGGCCCCATTCATTACACAATCATCCTGCTCGTCCCGTCACCGTCCCGGTACCGTTTTACGTCAGAAGGGAGAGTTTCATCGCACTTTTCCCTTCAAGAACGGGACGCCGGCGACGTTGGGAGCATCGGCCAACGACGCCAGCGTCCCGTTTTTCACAAGGAACCGGCGCGCCGCACCGCAGCCGTGACCAAGTGGGTAAGGCGCCTTGCTCGGCTGCGGAAGATGCGTCGTTTGATCCCTACCGCCTGGCACCCACCGGTATATAAGGCGGGCACAAGTAGCACCCCGGCCAGTCGTCCGGCTTTCTAGGGTTGCGTTGCTTGGGAAAGGTTCACACTGACCGCTGTGCTTACTGTGCAAGAACTAAGAATCCGAGCAACACAACTCTCAAAAGGTCAGCGGCCACGTTGGGAGCATCGGCCAACGTCGGCGGCGGCCTGTTTATCGCGAGAAACCGGCGAGGAAACGTTCTCCCCTGACGGAACTGGTTCCCTGGTGTTGTCGGGAGAGGACGGGGCGGGGCGGTGCGGATGGTTGCTGTTTGAAGTATGCCTAACTGAGATGAAGGGTCACGTAACCGAAGGCCTAACCGCGCGCAACTACGATGAAGAGCCACGTAACCGAATTTCCACTTACCAAAAGCCCGTTCGTCGTCCTCGTAGTCATCGGCACGGGATAGCTTGTTGGCCCCGTCCACCACAAGTTTCTCGGTCTGTTCGAGGGGAAAAAGGAAGAAAACGATCACGGTCACGAAGGCTGCTCGGTGCCGCAAAGTAAACGCGACAAACGGTGAAGGCATGCCACACAAACAGCAGCTTACTCGCTCGCCAGAAGGGCCAGGTGCCGTTGTCCCAGTCGTCCCCTTAGAGGGCATCACGCTCAAGGCAGAGAGGAGCCCCGGTGCTACGGTGCATCTGCGGTGACTGATGGTGGACCTATGCGACGGCAGCAGCTCACAAAATGGAACCCGGGGGCTGCCCGGGGTGCGTGCTCACGAGCCAGCGGGTGACGCGGTCGGCCGCGATTGGTCGAGGCTGCAAGCCGACGAAGAAAACGAGGCGCACGCGCTTTGCTAAGCGCGCTCATTCTCAAAGGCCGCCGGTGAAGACGAGGAAGCGAAGAAAAGTTTGCCGACAAAAAGTTTGCCCTACGCAGTTGGCAGGATGAAACAAGACACGAGAGAGAGAACAAACGTTTAATCATCTAAATCAGTGACAAAGCGTTCTTCTTTTTTCATCCAAGGCGGGTCGTCTCCTAAGTCCAGGTAGCCATTGGCCTTTTCTGTTTTCCTGTCCTGGTTCACCAGCTTGCGCTAGTTTTCCAAGTCCGGGGCCGCGAGCATGGCCTTACACCATCCTTAGCGGTCTTCTTCTTTGCTTTTGTCTTCGGTTCTTGATTGAGATTCTTGATTGTTGGGTTCTGCAAGGTTTGGGCACCCCATAATTATGAGACGGAGGGTGTCCGGCGCCCTGCAGGAGCGGCAAAGCAATGAGAATCGGGTTGGGTGTATTCCATGTATTACAATGCCGTGTATGTACGTACATAGGAGTTTTCTTGGTGACGCCGCAGAGCAACTGTCTCTTCTCTTGTTAGATAGGGGTGCGGCAAGGGGTACACCCTTCTTTCAAATTTGTAATGCTGGAGGATATCCGTATATTTCTTGGGAATATCCTCGGACCTCGTCGCCTTTCAGAACCCCTCTGGCAGGAAAGCCCGGCTTGTATGATATCGGGCTGTGGCATGTGCCGCTTGGTTTCCCGCCATTGACTAGTGAGTGGCCAGAGGGCCAGATCACGTAGGTCTCGGGATCTTGCGTGTGCTTCGAGATTTCTTGCATGATTTTCAGAGCTTTGGCGGAAAGCATACCTTTTTAGAAATTACGATACGCGGATTACGAGTCGCTAAGTGTTATAGCATTTTCGGTTCATGTGGAGATGACCAGTGCTATTGCCACCTCTTCGGCCGTGTCTGAATGTCTTGCGATTATCGTGGCAGCGGCCTTTTCTTCGCCTTTGGTATTAATCGCGGTTATTGCGGAACCAGGTATCCTTGAATACTTTGCCGCATCCGTGTATCTTCCGTGAGGGTCTGCAGAAAATTTCTTGTGGAATTGCGCAGTCAATTTTGACCATTACATATACTACATATATCTACAACGGCGCTGACAGAGACGCCACTGCACTCAAACAGAGGTCTACCGACACTGTAGGTGACAATTTCATCGTAGTATCGATGGAGGCGAAATGCGAAAACACCCGTGTACCTAGATTTACGTGCACGTTAAAGAACACCAGGTGGTCCAAATTTCCAGAGTCGCCCCCTACAACGTGCCTCATAATCAGATCGTGGGTTTGGCTCGTGAAACCCCATAATCTAATCTAATCATCGTAGTAGACGGCGCCCTGCGCGTGTCTGGCTATGCGGGAGCACCTGCGAATAATCATCATGTTCGTCTATAGTCTTTGCTTCTTAGCACGCCTCTGCTTTTACACAATCTCCGCATGCGAGGCGCACGCGAATTTAGCAACATTTTCGAACTTAAACTATGGCTATACGTACGTCCCAAAGCCACAATCTAGCTATGATAGGCCGTGGCGCGACTATCCGGTGTAATCCTTACCACTTTGGGTGTTTAAGCCGGTACCCAATTTTGAATACAAGCGCGCCTTTGCATTACGCACCCGTCGCGGTAGCTTTCTGGCTACGGGGTTAATGACGCTGCGGAGATTATGGTCCAGGTCTTCATCCCAGCCGCAGCAGCTATAGTCAAAATGTCAATATAGTCAAAATTAATCCGGAGTCCCCCACTACGGCGTTACTCATAATCAGCCGGGCTTCAGATCTGCAATATGTATACGCGTAGTGCGCCACCTATAGAAGTGTCACTGATGGCCACCTAGCGGACTCTTTCGAAAGCACGCCCAGGAGCAGTAGCAGACGATGACCCTTTGCAGCAAGGATGGTTGGTGTTCGTGGCTGCAATTTCTCCTTTATTCGGGTGCCAGGCTGCTTCTTCTGGGGTGACAGCTGTAGGAAAGGCGCAGGCCTTCATGAGAGCGGACATACGTGTGCACGATGTTACAGGAGCTTGGTACGACGCAGTCCACATACGTGACAAGTGCGTCCCGCAGACAAGCTTAACAAAGACCAGTTACGAAGTGCAGCTCGTGTTACATAGCCGTTTCGTTTTGTTGACTAACGTGGTGTCTCAACCGTTTTTTTTAAGTTTTACCCTTGGCACGTTACTGTTTCTGCACATCAATAATAAGCACACGTCGCTGGTGCAGACTTATATTTCAAACGACCACGTATAAAGCTATGCCGGCACACATTGTAGTGATATTGTTACTGCTGAACACATGTGGCATCACAAAATAACCGCAGTGAAAGTCGCCTCATGAAGAGCGATTGTGGAGAGAGAGAGAGAGAATAAACATTTTTATTGGGTGAATGCAGCTTTGGAGAGGCGTCCTCATTCCAGAATGCCTTGAGCTCGGGCCGCGTCCTGGGCCCTCGCAATCAGCCGTTGCTGATCCTCGAGGTCGGAGCTGGCCAAGGCTCTCTCCCAAAGCTCGTTAGTGGGGTAAGGGTTCGGAGGATTTAATGGTGCCGCTCTGCAACCCCCTACTATGTGTCTGAGGGACCCGGGCTCTGAGCAGAAGCGGCATTGCGGAGAGAATTGTGTAGGTGCTATGGGGTGATTTCTGGTTGGGTGGGGGAATGTATTAACCTGTACTGCGATTGTGGAATTGTTAATGGAAATGCGTACCATCGTCAACGAAGTCGCCAAAAGCACGAGTGAATACAAGCGCAAGTTACGCTGCACTGCCGAAGCAATTCCGCTGCGTAAATGGACGACCTGCCCTTCCCTCTAGTGTTTTCTCAATTTGAAATTGTCTTAGCGACCTGCTTGGAAACGTATAAAGCTAAAGTCTTACTAACTTTTGAATATCTTTTTTTTCCTCTAACGCGACCACCTCGCAAAGATCATTCACAGTGCAGTCAAGGAAAACGGGGAACCCGAAGCAATTAGACGCATAGGCAGCAAGTACCTCCCGGTTACACTCACGGAAAGGCATCCCGAGTACGGCGGTCAGACCAACGAGAAGCTCGACCGCGACATCAGCGTCGAGGAGGTGCGAGCGGCCCTGCACGAACTAAACAGCAAGTCGGCGGCCGGCTCGGATCACATGTCTAACAGAGCGCTCAAGAACCTCAGCGATGTGGCCATCGAAAACCTCACCGGTTATTACAACAAGTGCTGGAGGGCGGGGTCACTGCCCCAGCAGTGGAAGACTGCCAAGACCATCCTCATCCCCAACCATCTCGCTCACGTCCTGCGTGGGCAAGGTGTTGGAGCACGTCCTCATGTGTAGGTGGCAGGATTACCTGGAGGAATCGGGACTATACCCCACCACGATCATCGGGTTTCGGCGTTCCCTCGGCACCCAAGACGCGATGATTCTGTTGAAGAAAGATATCATTGACGATGACACCCTAACGAAAGACAACAAGGCCATTCTGGGGCTGGACCTGCAGAGCACCTTCGACAAGGTGACGCACTCTGCGATCCTAGCCCAGGTGTCCAGGCTCAACATGGGCGTAAGAATGTACAATTACATCAAGGACTTTCTGACGGGGTGGACTACCGAGCTCTGTGCCGGCGATCTACGGCTCCAAGAGAAGAGGTCGGCAGTGTCGGGACCCCCCAGGGTTCGGTCATCTCGCCGTTGTTATTCAACCTCGTTATGATCGGGGTGGCCAAGCGACTCTCTCGTGTCGAGGGCGTCCGGCACACCATCTACGCCGATGATATCACACTGTGGGTTCCGGGAGGCAGCGATGGTCACATTGAGAGCACGCTGCAAGAAGCCGTCGACGCAATCGAAGACCAGCTGAACGGTTCCGGTTTGATCTGCTCACCAAGCAAGTCAGAACTGCTGGTGTTACCACCGAAGTACGTCAGACGTAACAAGAGCGAACCAAGGGATTACGAGGCCATCAAGATCGTGACGAGGAACGGCCAAGTGATCCCGGAGGTCGACAAAATCCGTGTGCTCGGCATGATTATAGACAAGCCACGGGGCAACGGCGAGACCATTTCCCGCCTTACAGCCAAGATTACCAACGCAATAGGTCTCATCAGACGGGTCGCCAACCGCAAGGCCGGGATGAAAGAGGAAAGCTTGATTCGGCTTGTGCACTCCTTCGTAATCAGCCACGTCACCTACGTTGCAGCCTTCCACAACTGGATGCAGTGTGAAAAGAATAAGATCAACGCCCTGATACGCCGAGCTTACAAGGTTGCGCTCGGACTATTCGAGTGTACGGACACCAACAAGCTCCTGAGTCTAGGGGTACAAGATACCCTCGAGGAAATTGCGGAAGCGCAACGGACCGCCCAGCTGGAGCGGCTCTCTATGACCGAAACCGGCAGGCGCATACTTCAGTACTTGGGCTTCACGCCCGGGGCGAAAAAGGCGAGTAGCGACGTTTCTGCCCAGACGGGACCCGGCGCCGGATTCGGGTAGACCTCATCCCGGGAAACATGAACCCGGAGTTTAACAAGGAGAGAAGAGCGGCGAGGGCCAAAGCCCTCATCGACTTTCATGCCAAGGACGAGCACGCAAGGTTCGTGGATGCGGCAGAATACCAAGGAGACAGCGCGGCGTTCGTAGCTACCGTCATCGAGGCGTCGTCCGGCGCGACGAGGGCAGCGGCGAGCTTACGGGTCCGCGAGACGTGTCAGGCGGAGGAGGTCGCCATTGCCCTGGCCATTGTCAACCCCAGGTGCCAGACGGTGTTGTGTGATTCGCGAAGTGCAGTGCGGAATTATGTCAAGGGCAAAGTGTGCGGTGAGGCTGTTCGCGTTCTGTGCTCGGCTGACCTGCAACGAGACAATAGGTATATGTTAGAATCAAGTGGTTCCCGGCGCACGCGGGCAACGATGCGTCGGAGAAGCACGATAACCACAACGAGACAGCACACGCAGTGGCGCGAGCGCTAACCAACCGCGCCGCTGCAACCGACCGTCCAACGTGCGGCCAAGGACCGCATGACGACGTTCAACAAACTTACACAGTTCCACCGTCTGGCTCGAAGGACTTTCCCACCCCCGCACCCGGGGCTGAGCCGAGCGGAGGCGGTGCTGTTCAGACAATTGCAAACTGGTTCCTTAGCCACCCCAGTGTTAATGAATCATCTGTACCCGAAATTATATGTGAGTGATGTGTGTCGCGTGTGCCAGCAGAGAGGGCCACCCTGACGCACATCCTATGGGATTTCACCAAGTTCCCCGAAGAAGCTTCGACAAGTACAACGATTCCGCCGCGACTCGCGGCTGCGGCGGAATACTGCGACCATGAAAGCCAAACCTGGGCCGTCCAGCAGGTCTCGGCGGCTCTTGAAAGACGAAGGCCGAGCGAAACCGACGGAACGTTACCCCTCAGGGCGATCGACCGCGAGAGTAACAGGCGCTGGAGTTGAGTAGAGACCACCCGCTGAGAAAACGTCAGGGCCCGCGTCACGGCGCCGTTTAGTCATGGTGTCGTTCTGCAGGCGACTAAATGAAATTGTTTCTCTCTCTCTCTTTTCTCTAATGTTACTGTAAAAGAAAGCCACACAATATATTCAAAGGTGGAGCCGCGCCGGTCAAAGTAGATCTGGTGGCATGGGTCGGTTTAGTCTTTTGCGGCGTAAACATTGAGCTCCTACGCCGCAATATATATTTAAAAAAATAAGAAGAAGAAGATTGGATTTATTGTTAGGAAAGACAGAGAGGTCGACCTGAGCTAGTGCGCTCTAGTCTGCTACTCTGCACTGGGGAAGAGGGAAGGGGAGTGAAAGTACTGGGATGGATGATGATGATAAGAGAAGTGGTGAGTGCTTATGTACATAAGACAGTTGTCTTGCTAGAGCCGCTCGTCTAGCTTGGTGTCCTGCAGAAACTTCAACAATACTTTTGTTGCACGTATTGAAGTTGCAGCGTCAGGCCATGGGCCGAGGATAGCTTCCTCCGACAGTGGTTGCCTGCCAACGCTGGCTAAGAAACTTTCTAGCGTCCTTCGCTCCAGCATATATGCTGGGCAGTCGCACAGTAGGTGTTGCAGTGTTTAAAAAAACATAAAATGATTTTTCGTGTGCGGATTGTAATTATTAAAAAAATAAGATGATTACAATACGCACACGAAAAAAGTCGCAGTTTCGCCCGAAAGGCGAATAATCGATTGCGATAGCAAATTAGTGGACAGCTATACGAAGTAAGAATAGTAGTGTTATCGGCCGTATAAACGTGAGAACATAGGCATACCAACTTAATTAACAAGCATGTTTGTCAGGCTCGAAAAGCAAACATGGACACATCTCACTTGATGACCGCGGAAACTCGCCGTCGAAACGCTGGAATGAGGAAGCGCGGCAGCAGCAGCAAGCGAATCGACCTTCGCGCTGCCTCTCGCATAAACCCAAACTTAGCCGCGAAAACACAGCTCACGGCGGATTCTATCGCAGTCACAGATGACTTTCAAGATACAGAGACCCGGTGTAGAACGCGTGATAAATCATACGAAACCTGTCACGATGAGGAAGGAAAATATGCAACGTCTGAGAAAACAGCCAACTTTTACAGCGAAGCTGTATATGGCTAGCAGATTCATCCGTCCGTCCGTCCGTCCATCTGTCTCCTGTACGCCGAAAACTCCTCCGGCGCAACCCCATGTGCATGCGCGAAAAAAAAAAAAGAGAAACAGAGACGCGCGATTGGCTGCGCCAGTAGCGACGTCGTTGCTCTCCGTCGCAGCCGAGCGCGTGCGCAGCAGTTTCTCTCCGGCTCCAAAATGGATAGGCCACGCGTCATACATACTCCTGAGGAGTAGGCAGCTTTCGATCAGCAACGCCACGAGCAGAACCTGAGAACAAGCTCGTCTACGCTGGGCCGATGTTGCAGCCCGGGCACAAGAACAGGCTCGTGCAGCCGAGCGAAAGCAGCAACTGCGTACTGAGGGTCCGGTAGTCTACCAAGCCGTCGTTTAATGAACAGTATAGCGTTTAACCCAGCGATAAACACCGGGGCAGCACGTTTCAGTTTCGTTGGTTAACCATATATATGGAGTGCTTGGGCAGTGATTTTTTTTATAAATCAGCTGAAGTCCTGCTTCTGGGGATACTTGTCTCCTGAACGTACCCTTTGAGTTCCCTGGGCAACCTCAGGAACTTTACATGTGGGTGCCGATCAGTCACAGCAGTGTCGAGAAGATTGCTAAAGCCTACACGTGTCAGGTGTTCTTTACTCACTTCACGTGAAAACTTTTCACTGAACACACTGGCTCGTGGTGTAAAACACCTAGGAAACACCGCGCTTAGCAAGCCTAGTGTTTGCACCAGAATTCAGAAATCACACTGAGGAGCAAAACACCCAAACCATTAGGTTTCTTACAGTAATTACTAGAGGGAATCCTGGTGCCGGGAGCGTCCAGCAACCATGAGAATGGTGATTAGTTGTCGATTTGCCTAATATTCATATTTGTGGCTTCAAACGTTCTTGTGGTTTTGTTTACCATGCTGTATCTGCCGTCATTCGCCTAAAATTTAAAGCATTCTATACTTGTTTTATTGCCATAGCAATTATATGGACATTCCAGGCGCATTTTTGCCGTCGCCGTGATGTTTCATGTAACGTCTAAGGGCGATAACACCGTCGCGGCGCGCGTCGTATGCTGTATGTGCGAGTGAAAGCACGCGAGGGAAGCCGACGATCACGGCTCAATCTGGCGCGCGCGAAGAAAGCGGAGAGCAAACTCGCCGTCTTCCGTCGCTCGAAAGGCCATGGGGGGATGGGAGGGAGGGAAAGAGGGCTGACGGCGTTGTGCTCCTGCAGCAAATGCGCATTTCGCGACCGGGCCCAAGGGAATTGACGATCGCGGCTCAATCTCAAGCGCCATATATGGAGGGAAGCGGGGTAAAGCACGCCAACGAGTGCAAAGTACAAGCAAAGTACGCCAACACGTGCATACTTTGCACGACGGCGCGCGCGGTCTTGCGCGCCGTGTCTTGAAAGGGATCTGCAGGAGGCTCATTCTTTTGTGCGCGCTGTGTTCTCGCCGTCCTTGCGTTTAAGCGATAGACCGCACGAAGGTCACTTCGCTCGCTGCTGCCGCCACACTTGCTCATACCAGCGTTTTTATAGCGAGTGTCTGCGCTCATCGGGTGTGATATGTTTATGTTAGCTTGTACTCGCTGACACCCCGCTTGCCGATTCAGTTATAGTAAGGGAATGTTTCCAAGTTTACACGGCAGATAAAACTACTATCCTTACTTCGAATAGCTGTACACTAATTTGCTATCGCAATCGATACGTCGCCTCTCGTGCGAAACGGACTTTTTTATAATTTTAAATGTTCCGAGAGCTGCATCGTCGTCTATTTTTTTTTCTAAAGCGCCTATAGACGACCATGCAGCTCTCGGAACACATAAAACTTAAAATTTTTCTAAAATGCCTACTGTGCCTTGAATAGACTGGACGACAGGCCACTTACAGAAGCAAAAATCTTGGGAGCCTGGCCTCACAGTTCATTAGCCCAGAAAGCAGTTCGAGCGCTTCTTCACTACCTGAAGGCAACCGACTTGAGTGCCCGACTATAGACATCCTGCACTTAACTTAGTGCATGTGAAAGTGCAATATAGACTCATGTTTTCTCTCTCTCTCTTTCACTACCCGTTACTTTCCCCACGTAGCAAACTGGACTCATTCTGGTTAATCTCCCTGCCTTTCCTTCTTCCCTTCTCTCTCTCTCTCTCTTCTAAAATGCCTAGGGTGCGAAACAAAACACACCTCGTTTTTGACTCATGAGCCTATTGTAATGGCACCAGATCTGCAAGTTGTGACAGAACGCACATCCTTTTATTTTCCTGTTACAGTCTCAATGTCTCTTCCCTCAACGAGTACCGAGCAATCATCGGCATATATAAGATATCTACAATCCTCATATATTTTTACCATATCATTATTATGGAAAAGAAAAAGAACTGGTCCGAGTATGCTACCCTAGGGAAGTACAAGTTGAATAAACTGTAGGTGGGTATATATTGTACATGAATCCTGCGAGCACTGCTGCCAAACTGCGGTCAGAGCAGAATTATCCCGGCTTATATAGTGCCACATGTACTTGTTTATCTTTATCGGGCAACCACGTTCCACCGCCTGACAAATGTTATCGCACAGCGCAGGACGCGCCTGTATGTATCGGAAGTTTCTGGGATGTTATCGATGGTTCCATCCACTGTCTGTGACCGAACCTTGTGTAATCTGATTGCACGTATACGCGACGCGAATAGTGTAGAACTTTGTGGAAGATACGCGGGTCCCAGCGATTACTCTGGAACATTCGACGACTGATGTATAAAAGCCGACGCGCTTGACCCGCTGATGAGGTTTCGACGACCGCCGATCGTGTTCGCGGCTATTGCTCTCCTGAGTGTAACTTGCTTTTGTGAACACAAGTTCGCCCAATGAAACGCTAGTTTCGCCATTCACGGTTTTGCTTTCTTCGCCGTCACTACCACCTGAGAACATTGTCCGTGGCCTAGAGTGCTGTCATCTGCGCAGACGCATCCGTTCCGCAGCACCAAGCCACTTGTCGATGGTGTAGGACTGCGCTGCGTGTCGATATGAGGTGTGTCACTCAGGCTGTCCGATCAGTGCTCCCGTCGGCGGGACCCTTTGAGACGCGCGGCGATAAAGATCCCAGGAATGTGATCAGCTGCATACAGAGAATACTCGTTAGTGACGTGAATCCTGCGAGCACTGCTGCCAAACTGCCTCGATCGACACCCAAAGCCAGGTAGTTTTCCACACAACCATCAGACCCTCTGCCAACATACACTAGGACAGACCAAATAAGTTACTAGATCAGGACATTAAGCTACATTAAATAACAGCAGCAATAGTAGTATTGAGACGTCACAGAGCCCCGGGAATGGACCAAATCACCAATAATACGCTCGTCAATCTTGACAACCCCTCACTATTATAGCTTACTGCTCATCTGAACAAAGTGTGGAGGGAATAAAGCCCTCCCGAGGGCTCGGAAATGGTGGAGGATCGTCTCATACCGAAGCCAGGCAAGCCACCAGCTATTAAGAACCTATGGCACATCTTCCTCACTTAGTGCGTGTATAAGCTCCTAGAGCAGATCGTTCTCAATGGCTACAACCATTCCTGGAGCACTCGGGGAAACTTCCAACAACGATGATAGGATTCAATCCACACCGTTCGACACAGTACATTCTACTTCAGCAGAAAGAGGAGGTAGATGTGCCAGCGAGGTGCAACTTCCCCACCCCTATCATCGCCCCTTAAAGGGACGTTGGATAACGTCAAGCATACAGCAATCTTACAGATGCTACACACTCTGGGCTTTGACCTCAGGACGTATTGCTACATCAGAGATTTTCTCTCAGATAGAAGAGTCATCCTAAAAGTCAGGCACTAAACCACAAACCACTTCGTACTTTCGCCTGTTCAATATCGCCCTAATAGACGTTCCACTGCTCCTCGATAACATCACGGAGATCCGGCATGTCGTATACTCGGACGACATTACCATCTGGTCGTCCACAGGGTCAATTGGGGCAACAGAGAGCCGCTTGCTATAAGCGACAGACGTGGTGAGCGACTATGCTATGTCATGCGACCTCAGCGGCGTCCCGGAAAAGTCGGAGCTACTCCTGGTCTCACCGCGACACGCACTCGGCTAGCCTGCTATCAACATACAGCTGAAGGGACGCGCCATCGTTCCGTCTTAGAGCGTGAAGATAATGGGAATGATTTTCCAGTCGGATTCTGCGAATATCGACCAAGACAAGAGACATGGGGGATGCGGACACGTCTCGGCTTTTCTACGCCTTCGTCTTGTCTAAAATAACTTACAATATCCCATATATGCAATACTCAACGCGACAGAATCCAAGAAAATCGACACAGCGAAAGTCTTCAAGTCAATACGTCCCTCCCTCCCCCCAACCATAAATCATCTCATAGCCCTTACGTACATAATTACTTCCGCAATGTCGCTTCTGTGGAGAACCCGGGTCCCTTAGACATATAGGAGTGGGTTGCAGACGGGCACCATTAAAACCTCAAAATCTTTATCACACCAGCGCGCTTTGATGTAGCACGGCTGAATCTGCAGTCGACACCAAGCACCTGTAATCATGTGATCTCTTACGTCACATTGCTTCCTTTTATATGTAACTTTCTCAACCGCAATAAACTCGTTGTTTGGCCAACTGCTGGCTTGGCTACATGCCAGCAGCGAAACCCAGCCGAGGTGTAGATGGCGTCCGCGCTACTGCTCCCCCCGAAGCCCACGGACGCATCGCACTACCTTTGGATTGCGCGGAAAACTTGGAAAAATGATTTTCTGCTGTTTTTCACTGCTACTTAATTGAACAAGCAACCAAAAGATGTCCAAGCAGCCACGTTGCTTGTGAGCGAAGATGCTCGAAAGTCATACAGTGCCTTAAAGTTCGAGGAAGTGGAGGACAGAAATGACGTTGAAGTTTCGATCAATAAATTTGAGGAGCATTACAAACTTGCAACGAACCTAATGTACCCAGAATTTCGTTTTGGTTCAAGAAACCAGGAGAAAGGCAAGACATTTAACAAATGGCTGATTGAACGCCGTGTGTTCGCGAAGAGCTATTAATTTCAGGACTTCGAAATCAGGATCTTGCGTTGCCGAATCATTTCGGACATACAGGACAAGATCCTTAACAAAGACTGATCACCGCAAATGATGCCGCTTTTTCGGATCACCCGGGTCCCTTAGGTATATAGTAGGAGGCAAGTGACAGGCCCCACTAAAGCTACCCAACGCTTGTCACTCCAACAAGCTTTGGGAGAGAGTTTGGGCCAGCTCCGACCTCGAGGATCAGCAATGGTTGATCGCGAGGGCCCAGAACGCGGCCCGAGCTTAAAGCATTCTGCAATGAGGACGCTCTTACAAAGCTACATTCACCTAATAAAGATGTTTATTCTCTCCCCACCCGAGCAACACAAAGACAGGCAGTTACCAACCAGTTGATGGATGTGCGCCATTCTCCAGCACATGCGCGACGGCGACACTTTTCATTAACAGAAGTGTTCTACACCGATTAAAATATCGTTCACCGAGCGCCTGTCACTAGTTTACGCGGAAAGCTGAATCTTGACTATGAAGCGGCGTTACTCTCAGTAAAAGCGTGTTATGAAAGCGTCTAGTTAAATGGTATTGCAAAAGATCTTATCCCGTCTATTACTTTTGTGAGGAGCCACACGCGTCCGTACTCTCCCGCGTACTGACGCCGTCGCGTTCGCAGTTGGGGAAGTGCCGAGAGCTCGCGTAGACACGGGAGAGGACTACACCCTTTCCCTGTTCTCCCTCGCTGTGGCGCTGTGACGACGGGCGCAGCCACCACCCTCTAGTCAAGGTGGCGTTGGCACCCCCCCCCCCCCCTCCTTTGACTCGCGCGAAAGGTAGCCGACTCGCGAGGAGGACATGCTCCTCCCAAAGGTTAAATTATAAAGGTGCGTCCCCGGGTCTCTCTCCCCCTCGGGCGCCCCGCCCTCGAACCCGCCGCATACGGATACCTGCCACAATGCGGGAGTGATCTCGTTGCTTGCCTATCATTCCAAACGAGTCAAGCCTATTTATTAGTTATTACAGAGTGGACTTTCACTTGCAAGTGTTGCAGCAATAAACATTGTTATAATTGACACCGCTGGTTGCCTAATTCGGCAAATCACACGCTATGGGTTGCGGAGTATCACACAACGACTGTGTGTGGCTGGATCTGCAGCTTGCCTTAAGCGCTAGCCTCACGCAGAGCGTACTCCACACTACAGAACTAATGCTGATAATTATACTTTCGAACGCTTCGTTGAATAATATACATCATACTAAGTTTTTGTCCATATATGAGTACCCATTTTAATATCCATCTAAATGATAGCGAAGGCAATTTGCCACATCGTTATTTACACAATTAAAGAGGTTTCTCCTCCACCTCACGGTGGTACAGAACAAAATTGGGCGACGACAGTTCTATGTTAAACACTGACTTTGTGTTCTTTGTCTCCAACTTCACCGTGTAGCGAAGCGCACCTCGCACGGTATCGACGTCGTCGGTTTCTTCGCTGTACTGTCGCTGAGCCCATCGTTTTTCCAGGGCTCGAGGGGGCGATTCCCGGGCATTGCACACTTCCTTGCTGCCGGGTGCTTCCACAGGATCACCTGGCTTCGCGCAGTCGCCTCTCTTCGTGCTTTGCTCGACGTCGTCCGCAAATCGCCAAGACAACAGCTCTGGTGGGCGTGGCTGTTGGCTCGGCGACAACGAAGCCACCGTCGATGGCGAGGTCTGCAGCGACGGTGTGCTTGGCTCAATGCACAGGGACATGCCAGGCTCCGGAGAAACAGTTGCGCAGGCCGTTGTTTAAAGCGTTGCCCCGCAACAGCCTCAGCAGTGAGGCAGGCAAAAGCCAGAAGGAATATGTTGTTATATATTCCTTCAAGTTTACATGCCCGCTACACTTTGGACCTAGGTGTTGTGGTCGTGCTGCTCTCGCTATTCCGCCTCGTGCTGCGCGAAAGGAGCAGCCCTCGAGGCGGCACGCCGAGCCAGCTGCTTCGCGACGACGGACACGAAGGTGGCCATCTCGCCACTGGTACTAGGCGGCCAGGGACTAGAGCTGCCGGCTGCGCCGCGAGTGGTGTTGCTTGGCGAGAACACCCACCGCGGTGGCGATTTGCCAACCACGGTCGTCTCGCGTTGGATGTTGACGTCTCGCGGGATAGCGCGCAAGCCGGCGCCTTCGTTTGCAGCACCAGGCGCCTTACCAGAAAGCAGAACCATCGCCACTCCCGCCGGTTGTCCCAAAAGGCAGCCTCCTGCACCTGACTGCCGGAGGCGGACACGATGGGCAGCGTGGCGGTTTCCAACAGGGCGAAGCTGCAGCCGGCTTTCGCAACGTCCTCTCCGCCTTGAAACCACTTGCATGGCTGCGCGACGGGCCTCAGCAAGGCGACAACAGCAAGGCTGGGCGTCTAGATTGATGCTCCCACCTGGACAAGCCGAAAAGGCGCTGAGCGTGTTCCAGGGACCGGAACTGTCGATGTGTTCGTGAGGCGGATGCCCGTCACTTCCTTCAGTAACCTGCAAGTTTTGTTGAACGGGGCCCAGCATCAGGCGCCGAAATAGGCGCTTTGTTGTCGCGGTCGGGCCCATCTTCGGAGGCAGGTACCCTATAGCCGCAGGACTAGCGGCTACGCAGTGACAGCTGCGCTTCGACCTGGCCACGGCGTTTCCTGCAGAGGGTGGAGATGGAGCGTCGCATCCTCGATGCTCACAGGGAAGCCTGGGCAAAGCATGTCCCACTGAACCGTGGCTGTCGGCAAACGTACGTGGCTCGCGATGGCTTAGGGCGATGTCGCAGAGGCGGACGTTAGTTGGAGTGAAGCCACCCCGCCGCCTGGAGCGAACTTGGCAGGCGTCGGCGCGGACGGCACGTGGCAGCGGAATAACTTGCTTCGGCAGAGGTCCAGGCGATGCTGAAGGAGCCGCGAGGTTACCGAACACAGCCGACCCAGGAAAACGTCGCCGTCCAATCGCCTGCATCCACTTACGTGGCATTGGTTGGAGTTCCTGGAGCCTTGCATTCGATGAACAGCCCACAGAAGCGAGGGTGAATCCACGGATCTCGTTCTCGCAAGAAGCGCCAAGAGCACGCCGAGTCCAATGTGTTCTCGAGTGCGCGCTCGTTCGAGAGCTACGTGTCCTTCCGCCAGGTAGACTGATGACGCGGCAAATGGCTGTCGGCTGGCTTGCCTACCCCTTAAATGGGCATCGGATCACGAGGCACGCGGAAGAAAAACGTCATCGTCTCTCCTCGGGGCGACTGCCACGTCGATCTGCTCATGTGGATTTCTCTCATTTGGGCGTTGGAAGAAAGCGGACAGAAAATTTACGGGAAACTGGCATTTGATTTCATATTTTCGTGGGCTGAAGTGAGAATTAATCCCGTGTAAACAATACAGGGCACAGGATTTGGAGCGAATTATATCATTTTTGCTAGTCAAAGACGGAGACACAAAGAGAATAGCGACGAAAAAGAGGGATGATGATGGTGATGATGATGATGATGCCTTATTTAATGAGACTATCCAACTGTGGGGGATAGGCCACGAACCGGGGATAAAATGATAAAAGAAGGATCCACTAGAAACCGCCTCCTCTTCTGTGGGTCGTGTGTTTAAAACATATTATACGTAGAAAGTCTCATTGGAGAATGATGTTTCAGGGCATTCACTTATTGCAGAGTAAGTTTGGATTCACTGTTGAATATTTTGAGGTTGTGGTTTGCTTTGTCCCTCCATCTCCTCTTTAGAGAGCAAGTCGTCGTTGTCGTCGTCGTCGTCGTCGTCGTCATCATCATCATCATCATCATCATCATCATCAACGTCGTCGTCGTCATCATCATCATCATCATCATCAGCAGCAGCAGCAGCAGCAGCAGCAGCAGCAGCAGCAGCAGCAGCCTAGCTTATGTCCACTGCAGGACGAAGGCGATCTCCAATTACCCCTGTCCTGCGCCAACCGATTCCAAGTAGCGCCTGCGAATTCCTTAATTTCACCAGCCAACCTAGTCTTCTGCCGTCCTCGACTGCGCTTCTCGTCTCTTGGCACCCATTCTGTAACCCTAATGGTCCACCTGTTAACTAACCTACGGATTACATGGCCTGACCGGCTCCATTTGTTTCTCTTAATGTCACTTACAATATCAGCTATCCCCGTTTGCTCTCTGATCCACACCGCTCTCTTCTTGTCTGTTAACGTTACGCCTAACATCCTTCGTTCCATCGCTCTTTGCGCAGGGCTTGTTCTCGAGCTTCTTTGTCAGTCTCCAAGTTTCTGCCCTATATTCCAGGTGAGTCAGCACTGGTAAAATGCATTGATTGTACGCCTTTCTTTTTTAATGATAATGGTAAGCTTACAGTCAGGATCTGACAATGTCTGCCGTATGCTGCTCCAACCCATTTTTATTATTCTGTAAATTTCCTTCTCATGATCAGTGTCCCCTGTGAGTAATTGACCTAGGTAAACGTACTCCTTCACAGACTCTAGAGGCTGACTGGCGATCCTGAACTCTTGTTTCCTTTTTCGGCTATTCATCGTTATCTTTGTCTTCTGCATATCAATCTTCAACCCCACTTTTACACTGTTCCTGTTAAGGTCCTCAATCATTTGCTGTAACTCGTCTCCAGTGTTGCTGAATAGAACAATGTCATCTGCAAACCGAATGTTGCTGAGATATTCGCCGTCGATCCTTACTCCTAAGCCTTCCCAGTTTAATAGCTTGAATACATCTTCCAAGCACGCAGTGAATAGCATTGGAGAGATTGTGTCTCCTTGTCTGACACCTTTCGTTATAGGTATCTTTCTACTTTTCTTGTGTAGAATTAAGGTAGCTGCGGAATCTCTGTAGGTATTTTCTAACATATTTACGTAAACGGCCTGTACTCCTTGATTCTGTAATGCACCTATGACTGTTGGTATCTCTACTGAATCAAATGCCTTTCGTAATCTATGAAAGCCATACAGAGAGGCTTATTGTACTCAGCGGATTTCTCGATAACCTGATTAATGACATGAATGTGATCCATTGTAGAGTATCCCTTCCTGAAACCAGCCTGTTCCCTTGGTTGACTGATGTCAAGTGTTGCCCTTAGTCTCTTGGATATTATGTTGGTGAATTTTTTATATAATACTGGAATTAAGCTATTGGGCCTATAGTTTTTCAATTCTGTAACGTCTCTCCTTTTGTGGATTAGTATAATGTTTGCATTCTTCCAGTTTTATGGGACCCATGAAGTCTATAGACACTTCGTATAGAAGTGCCAGTTTTCTAAGAATTATGCCTCCTCCATCTTTGATTAAATCGACTGTTATTCCATCTTCTCCTGTCGCTTTTCCCCGTTTCATGTCTTACAAGGCCCTTCTAACCTCATCGCTAGTTATAGGAGTCTCTGCAAGCTGTTCATTACTGCTTTGAATGGAGGTATCGTGGTTCCTCTGGGTACTGTACAGGTCAGTGCAGAATTCTTCCGCTGCTCTTACTATATGTTCGAAACTGCTGATGATATTACCCTGGTTGTCTTTCAGGACATATATCTTGGCTTGTCCTATGCCAAATTTTCTTCTCAATGATTTCATGCTGCATCCATTTTGTACTGCTTCCTCAGTCTTTCTCACGTTATAATTTCGAATATCCCCTACTTTCTCCGTGTTTATCAGTTTTCACAGTTGCACAAATTCTATCTTATCTCTTGAGTTGGACACTTTCATTTTTTGTCGTTTCTTTGTTAGGTTCTTTGTTACTTGGGAGAGCTTGCCTACTGGTTGCCTTGGTGCCTTGTCTTCCACTTCAATTGCTGTTAAGCCAACCTAGTAACGGTTTCATTCATTAGCTGTATGCCATCATCATCTCTCTGTTCTAAGGCTGCATATTTGTTTGCAAGTACCAGCCTGAATTTGATGGCTTTTACCCTTACTGCCTCTAGGTTGACCTGTTTCTTCTTGACCAATTTTGCTCTTTCTCTCTTCACATTGAGGTGAATCCTAGCTCTCACGAAGCTATGATCACTGCATTTTACCTTACCTATCACTTCTACATCCTCCACTATGCTGTGATCAGCAGAAAATATGAAGTCAATTTGATTTCTTGTTTCGCTATTAGGGCTTTTCCAGGTCCACTTTCTGTTGCTACGCTTCCTGAAAAAAGTGTTCATTATACGAAGCTTATTCCTTTCTGCGAACTCTACCAGCATCTCTCCTCTAGCGTTCCTAGAATCGACGCCGTAGTTGCCAATTGCTTGTTCACCAGCCTGCTATTTCCCCATTTTTGCATAGAAGTCGCCCCTTACTACAGTATACTGATTTTGCACTTTTCTGATCGCTAATTCAACATCTTCATAAAGCTGATCTACCTCCTCATCATAGTTACTTGATGCTGGAGCGTAATTTGTATTACCTTTAATCTATACTTCTTTCTAAGTTTGATTACGACTACAGCTACCCTCTCATTAATGCTGTAGAATTCGTCAATGTTGCCCGCTATGTTCTTATGGATTAGGAATCCTGCTCTGTATTGCTTTTTATCTGGAAGTACTCTATAGCAGTGGACGGGACCAATTGTCAGCACTGTATAAGCCTCAGCAGTTCTTCTAACCTCACTAAGGCCAATGATATCCCAAACAATACCCGATGGTTCCTCAAATAGTCCTGATAGGCTAGTTTTACTCAGAGAGTTCGGGTGTTAAACATTGCCAGGATCATTTTCTACTGGCGGCCTGTCTTGATCCAGAGATTCTTAGCACCCTCTGCTGCGTTACAAGTCTGACCGCCGCCTTGGTCAGGTGCTCCGCAGCTGCTGGGGACTGAGGGCCATTGACTAATTGAATCAGTCGTTTGGGAGGGAGTGGCGGAATACTGCACCAGGGAGGCCAATTCCTGCTCTGGTGAGGGAGTGTCTTTTGTTGAAGCTCAGTAGGTCTTCTTAATTTGGTTGTACCTGGATTAGTATGGCGCCACTGGCTCTCGACATTTTCGCCTGTGTCAGGCCCATTCCAAGCGGCGAAAAATAAACCAAGGGCAACATGGGGCGCCACTTGCAATTAACGCGCGTTTGAAGAGCCAATGAGAGTGCCGACGAGCGATTCGCAGGCGCCAGGCTCTCGAAGCAGACGGATGAAGCCCGCAAGGCCCGTTTGGCCCTAATGAGTGATTTGTATCGTGCCTGCCAGGAGTCTCAGGATGTCGAGCAGCGTTTGGGGACCCTAGCGGAAGAGGGCAGCCCAACACAAATGCTTGGCTACCGACAGCTCTGAAGAATGAGCGTCCCCTAAATTGCAGGACGACTAAGGAGGCCCGACGGGCGTCATCGTAATCGCGCGTGAAGTACGATACGAATCAAGTTAATAATGGTGTCCCATGTATTCTGTAGAATAATAGGGTCCCGTGTCCTGCAACAGTCTCCATATGGAGGCCAGCCGTATCTGTGAAATAAATAAATAAATAAATAAATAAATAAATAAATAAATAAATAAATAAATAATCATTAGAAATAGAAAGAATAGAGCCATAAAATCAGAATTTAATCATCGAATCATTTGAACAACCAAGTAGATTGACACTTAATTTTGGTTGACACTTTCTTTTTTTTTCAATGATTCCGCAATTTTCGTTAAAAAAGCATGTTTCAGCTTTTGCGATGTTCATCTGTGTTGGGAGTTTACTTCGCAACGCTTATTTAGACCCGTGTAGGACTTTACCTTCACAATAAGTTAATTTGCCTACTTTTAGCAAGTCGCTAATTCGCGATTCATTGCCTGATTCGACAACCGCCATGGTCGCTGTGTAGGTGGCCCTCACGTGAAACACGCAGCTAGCGATAAGCGGAGGCCAAGACCGATAACGACAGCTTGACAATTTCAGGTGGTCGCAGTGTCATGGAATGATTGAAGTTTGTTCCTTCAAAGTTGGTTCCGTTAGGAACCTTTGGTTTTACTGTACGTGGACGCGTAACCGCGTGGAACTTTTCGTGCTTCGTGCACTACAAGCTTAGGCGTATTTAAGGGGGCGGTGAGAGCGGTCCCACCTAAGACGTGTCCAACCCTTTCTCTAATTGAAAAATCAGTCATTTGCCAGTGAGCTAAGAAATACTTTTTCGTTAAGAATGAAACTAGGAAAAAAGATGACAGTTGTTTTCGCAAAGGGAAACCGACGAACTGACGTGAATATTGTCATTTCGTTGTTTGAAGGGGAGTATTTTATGTTATGGTTCCGGCGGGATGTCCAGCGTTACGCCCCAAATTGGTCGTGCGCATTGTTTGGGTGCTCCCCATGAGGCAGCCCTTTCGTCAGCGTCCGCCCAGACGGCGACGGGGCCTGACACCGACTGTGTCGGGCAAAGAAAGGATCTCACTTCGAGGCGACGACAACCGCCGCCCGCGGTGGAAGCGGTAATGACGGCGAAGGCCAGCCTCCTGACCTGGACGAGCTGACCGTCACCGAGAGCCCACTAATTGATGCAAAGGGCCAACGTCGAGGACTTCCTTGGGAACTGCGTCGACATCAGGTTCCCAAATTGCCCGTTGGTTGCCTCCTATACGGGGCCAATCGCGCAACATTGGAGGCGGAGTCTGGCGGAACGGTACGACGTCATCGGTGGGATGTTGCGAGTGATTCGACGATTGTGATTGGCCGAGACACAGTCATCAGATTCCCTCGTCCTGTCAGTTAGGGGAGACCACAGTGTTAAAAGCGGACACCTATAGTGTCCTGACGTGTCCTGACATGTGGGCTCAAACATGTAGTGAGCTCAGACATTCAAATTGCTCATACATGGAGTTACCTCCCATATCTGGAGTCAGGGTAAAAATTTAAAATAAGCCCTTTTTTTTTCTTTCGCTGCTACTCCCAGACGTACTCATTCCTGTGCCTGGAGGATTCCTGTGCCTGGAGGATTCCTGGCCTTAACGCTACCCCGAGCCGCAACAGCAGCGACTCCCGACAAATGAACTTGGCTTTTGCAGGAGTTGTTCCACCGGGCGCTTGGTTACGATGACCGCGGCGATGGCCGCCTGATTCCGTGTCCCATGAGTTTCCCTACCACAGGATGAATACTTGGATGCGCCTCGTGACTGACTATCAGAAAAAGGTAGGGCCCGGTCAAGGTGCGCTCAATGACGCTGCCCCTCCTCTGTCCGCTGAAGAAACCGGGAAACACCAAGGAAGATACAACACGAAATCAGCCTCCCCACAAATGAGTCGCAGATTTTTGTGTTGAAAAAATTCGCTCATCTCCTAAGCTTGCCCGGTCCGCCACTACACCCAAACAATACATTTCGGAGATTGCCCTTCAGACCATCTGTCCAACTTCCCCGCAATGCACTCATGTAATTCAATGGGCAGTATTTTTAAAGATATTTCCAAAGACCGCCTGAATTACAACAAGTGTACGCCCTTCTATTACCACGAGTATTTACGGCACTTATTTGTAACGTTCCTGCTCCGTTATAGCAGTGCATTAATACGGACCAAAATCTGCTGCAATGCAGCAAAGACGTTACGAGTTCTCATGGGATATTGAGGATGGCATGGGTTTCGAGATATGCGCCATCATACTAGCGCTAAAAATGCAGTCTTGTTCTACTTAATTTTTTAACAAGCCGCTCTTTTATGCCTTGAAGCACAACAGTGTAACTGGAACGCTCATGTATTTCGTTTCCCACTTTGGCAATGAATATATTGAAACTGATGTCATCCTGAAAATTAATTCTTACGGGATACGCCTTGCAAACTCACAGGCAAAAATTCCGGTATGTGCCGTAAAGTTACCAATTGAAAAGTTGAATTAGTGAATGTTTGTTGATTAGCTGAATATGTGCTCTGATTTCTCGTGCGAGTAATATACGCCCCTGAATAATTGAGATCAAGAACAAGAATCATGCTATCTGCCATAGGAGATTGTTAGAAACTCTGTAAAATTTAAAAAAATGATCACCCGATATAGTTTTCCATATATGATCTCCTACATTCGCCGTGATGGCATAGCAGCTTTAGTGCTGTCCTGCTAAGCGGGAGGTTGCGGGGTAGAATCACGGCCGCGGCGGCCGCATTTCGATGGGGGTTAAATGCAATAACACCCGTTCATTGGGTGCACGTTAAAGAACCCCAGGTGGTCAGAATTGACCCGGAGTCTCCAATTACGGCGTCCCTCAAGATCATATCGTGATTTTCGCGTGTAAAACCCCCAGAATTTAATTTTTAATGCTCTCCTGGCGCACGGGACGTATCTGAACTTCGTCTGAAACAGCCAGTTGCCTCACAAGCATACATTCGCTCGTTTTTGTAGGGACGAGGCGTAAATGCGGCACTGTGTGAAAGCGTGAAAATACAGTGTACGAAAGTATACGGTCTAGTTGTTTATTTTTTATTTCTTTATTTTATTTATATTTATTTATTCCAGAACAGCCCCGCATTGCCCTTGGGCCTTACAGAAGGGGGGAGGGGGGTCATAGCATGGATATGAATAACTCTTTATTTTATCAACGTACTTCGTCTTTAGGCATCTTGTTCCATTCCCTTATTAACTTAGGAAAAAAAGAAATTAGCGAACAGGCCCGTCCTCCCCGGTATTCACGTATTTTTAGAGTACTATTGATCATTGCGCTTGGAAATATAAAACGGTTTCCTTATTAATCCCAACCCTATTGTAGAATATTTGAAAAAAAAAACAGCTTTAACCTCACTTTTCTTCGCCGTAAAGACCTCGATTCCCAACTCAATGCTTGCTTCATCATGCTAACACTCTCCTTTCTTTTATACCTGCCCAGGACAAACCTGGCCGCTCCACTTTGAATACACTCTATAGTTTGAGAATGCCGGCCACGGCGGCCGCATTTCGATGGGGGCGAAATGCGAAAACACCCGTGTGCTTAGATTTAGGTGCATGTTAAAGAACCCCAGGTGGTCGAAATTTCCGGAGTCCTCCACTACGGCGTGCCTCATAATCATAAAGTGGTTTTGGCACGTAAAACCCCATAATTTAATATTTTTTTTAATAGTTTGAGAAATCAAAGTGGTTTTTGACGGATCCTTCGCGGGTTCCTCTGAACCGTTTAGACATGTAAGATCTCCTTGCATAACGGTCTGAGCTGAGTCACCCTCCCTATAAAGGCGGTCTGGTCCAGCCTGACCAGCGCTCGTTCACCCAATAACATTGACACAAGCATGACAGGTGAATTTGAGCACGAAAGGCTAACCCCGATCCAATCTGTTCGGATTCATGCGAACACCCTCTGTATTACTCCCTGCAGCATGCCATAAAGGGCGCTATAACGTAAAACTATTCCAAACTTTTATATTCCAAATTTGCAATCACCCCTTCGCGATTGGTCAAAAACGTTTTTGAGACACCCCACTGCGCCTGTCTGTCAAGCGACGTCACGAAAACCGCGATGGCTCTCCATTTGATATGACGCGTACACACTGATTATGCATCATTGGACCGAACAAAAGAAAAATAGTTATTTTTGATTGGACGCCTTTTCGGAGATTGGGATAAAAACATATTGGAATAGTTTTACGTTATGGGGTCCAATATCTATCTTTTTTTTATATAAAGCTGTTGTTCTCGGAATACAGTTACAGTAACCTCCAACTGATCATGAGAAGGAGAGTTAAGGAAGGATAAAGATGGGTTGTTGTGCATACGGCAGGCATTACCAAATCCTGACTGAGAGGTTGCCACTGTCGTTGAGAATAAAAGTGCACACTCGTTCCATTTTACCAGTGTTAACATATAGGGCAGAAACTTGAAAGTTAACAAGTAAGCTTCAAAGAATAACACCACACAAGGACCGATGGAACAAGAAACGTTAGGCGTAGCCTTAGCAGACGGAAAGAATGGTGCGAACCGCTAACAGAGATAGCAGATATTCTAGTTGGCATTAAACGAAAAAAAGATGGAGCTGGGCGGGTCATGTAATGCGTAGGGCAGACAACTGGCGGACAATTATAATTAGAGAATGTGTGCCGAGGGAAGGGAAGCGCGGTCGAGGAAGGCAGAGAATTAGGTGAGGTGATGAAATTAGGACATTTGCAGGCGCTAGTTGGGAATAAGGTAGCGCAAGAGAGGGGTAATTGTCGTCCTGCAGTGGACATAAAGAAGTCGCAGTTTAGCCCGAAAGGCGAAGGATCGATTGCTATAGAAAATTATTAAACAGTTATAGTAGTTCCATCGATCCCGTAAACGTTCAAACTTCCGCTTACTAATTAAATTAATAAGCATGGTGGGACGAGCGCACAGGCAAACATAAACACATCTCATTCGATGACCGCGGACACTCGCTGTCAAAAATACTGGCGTGAGGAAGAGGGGCAACAGAAGCGAGCAAATTGACCTTCGTGCTGCCTCTCGCTTCAACAACGCCAACTAAGCGGCGAGACCACAGCGCACACGAAGCTATCAGGCCTCAGCGCACCTAGACTGCAATTCATCGCAGATCGCTCTCAAGATGGGGCTGCGCGGCCGCGCTAAGCCCTGTACGCAGCCTTTTTCTTCCTTTTTTTCCCACGCTACATTTAAGTATTGTTCAAGTTCGCCGAAAATGTATCGTATATCTAGCCGCGTTCATGGCCGCATGCGTACGGGTGACTCCGAAACCACGATGTTAGAACAATTGAGGAACACTATGCCGTGTCACCTGCTGCAATCAGCAAAGCCCCTATTGCACGGAAAATTTCAAGCATGTTTTCAAGCATTTGAGATATATGAAATTGACTTCGACTGACTCGAAGTGAGCGGATCGTGCACGATATTGTTATTTTTAACGGAAGTCGGCTGTATATTTTGGCCTAGCCGAATTCACGACCGCCTGCGTATGTGTGGTCTTCGGTACGCCTGTAGGGTTTACCTAGCCGAGTTCACGGCCGTCCGCGCACGTGCGATTCCAGAACTACGAGGTCAGAACCGTTTAGAAATCGTTCCATATTGGGTTACCCATCGCGATCAGGAAGACACTTTTATCGTGGATAAATAAAAGAAGTCTTTAGGCATGTAGGGCCCTCAGGGCTGTACTTGTCGGCGATAAGGTAGCCTCGCCACCTGTGGGATTATCTGACTGAGCTATGTCGAATGCTCGGTTGCCATAGTCGGAAGTTAGAATCCCGCCATAAGAGTTCTTTTTTTTACGATGGTGAGCTTGAAATTCACCTCCTCCAGTGTACAACACCTGCAGGATTGGAGTGACGCCTGTCACCGGCAAAAGATGCCGACAGCGAGTAGGACTATACTAATCCAGGTACAACCAAATTAGGAAGGCCCACTAAGCTTCAACAAGACACCCCTCACCAGGGGCCCTATAACGTAAAACTATTCCAATATGTTTCTATTCCAATTTCCTGACGTCAAATTTGCGTAACCACCGACGCAAGCACCGGGCGGTCACCCACAGGGTTGTCTGAACAGACCAATCAAACGCTCTCCTCGTTCATAGGAGGTCACTTTTGTTTGCTTGAAAAACGAATAACATTGCCTACACTGAGCGGCTTGTCGTATCTAATTGGCTGACAAGAGGCAACGAGAACGCTCAAGTGGAGAGGGATTTACTGGGGCAGAGCTAGTGCACTGAAAATCGATAAACGGATGAAGAGGGTGGTGCCGGCGTCTGCGATTGGTCGGCTTTCCCTTACTTAGCTTGCGGTGGCTGGTCGAAAAGCGCGGCGGCATGCAACGGAAGCTTAAGAGTGACGCTAAAATTGACCCTCAGCAAAGAAGAGTTGGCAGAATGAGGTAGTAAACCTGCCGAAAGTGCTTGAAAACGTTACATGGTCACGCAAGAAGTTTTATTATACGCAAATACACCCACGCTCTCCGGCAGGTGCGAGTAGCCAGCGTCTCAGCGATAGGCGGCAGCCATCTTTTATTCCTTTCGGAACGGGGCAGCCTGCGGCTATTCCGAAAAAAAATTCAGTTTTGTTCGGCATATTAATGCATCTTTATCGCGTACACGTCACTTTGACGCGGTGAATTCGTGCGGTTTTGTGACGTCGCGTGACAGGCAGGTGAAGTGGGTGCAGCCCGAAAACTTTTTACCAATAGCCGAGGGCTAATGGCGAAAAGGGGTCGAATCAGAAATAACTGTTTTTCTTTTTTCTGTCAAATCATGCACAATCAGTGTGTACACATCATATCAGATGGGGAGGTATTGCGGTTTTCGCGACGTCGCGTGACAGACAGGCGAAGTGGGGGGTGGTTGAAAAAAGTTTTTGACCAATCGCGGAGGGCTGAGAGCAGAATTGGAATAGAGAAGTTTGGAATAGTTTTACGTTATAGCGCCCCAGAACAGGAATTGGCCTCCCTGGTGCAGTATTCGGCCACCCCCTCCCAAATATGGCTCACTCAATTACCCAATGACCTGACCAAGGCGACGGTCAGACCTGTAACGCAGCAGAGGGTGCTAAGAATCTCTGGGTCCGGACAGGCCACCAATGGAAATGGACCCTTGCAACGGTTAACACCCGAACCTTCTCGAGTGAGGCTAGCTTAGCAGGACTCTTTGAAGAACTATCAGACATTGTTTGGAATATCATCGGCCTTAGTCAGATTAGAAGAACTGGTGATGCTTATACATTGCTGAATAACGGACATGTCCTCTGCTATAGGGGTCTCCTAGATAAGAAGCAATACGGGGAAGGATTCCTAATCCATAAGGACATAGAGGGCAACATTGACGGATTCTACGGCATTAATGAGAGGGTAGCTGTAGTCGTAATCAAACTTAATAAGAGGTATAGATTAAAAGTAGTACAAGCCTACGCTCCAACATCAAGTAACGATGATAGGAGCGTAGGAACGAGGAAGTAGATCAGCTTTATGAAGATGTTGAATTAGCGATCAGAAAAGTGCAAAATCAGTATGCTGTAGTCAAGAAGAAACAAAATTTGTCAAGAAGAAACAGGTCAACCTAGAGGCAGTAAGGGTAAAAGCCATCAAATTTAGGCTGGTACTTGCAAACAAATATGCAGCCTTAGAACAGAGAGATGATGATGACATACAGCTAATGAATGAAACCGTTACTAGGTTGGCTTAACAGCAATTGAAGTGGAAGACAAGGCACCAAGGCAACCAGTAGGCAAGCTCTCCCAAGTAACAAAGAATCTAACAAATAAACGACAAAAAATGAAAGTGTCCAACTCAAGAGATAAGATAGAATTTGTGCAACTGTGAAAACTGATAAACGCGGAGAAAGTAGGGGATATCCGAAATTATAACGTGAGAAAGACTGAGGAAGCAGTATAAAATGGATGCAGCATGAAATCATTGAGAAGAAAATTTGGCATAGGACAAGCCAAGATATATGACCTGAAAGATAACCAGGGTAATATCATCAGCAGTTTGAGCAGCGGAAGAATTCTGCACTGACCTGTACAGTACCCAGAGGAGCCACGATACCTCCATTCAAAGCAGTAATGAACAGTTTGCAGAGACTCCTCTATAACTAACGATGAGGTTAGATGGGCCTTGCAAGAGATGAGACGGGGAAAAGCGACAGGAGAAGATGGAATAACAGTCGATTTAATCAAAGAGAGAGGAGACATAATTCTTAGAAAACTGATACTTCTATACGAAGTGTCTTAGACTTCAATGGTCCCAGAAAACTGGAAGAATGCAAACATTCTACTAACCCACAAAAGGAGAGACGTTACAGAATTGAAAAACTATAGGCCCAATGGCTTAATTCCAGTATTATATCAAATATTCACCAAGATAATATCCAAGAGACTAAGGGCAACACTTGACATCAGTCAACCCAGGGAACAGGCTGGTTTCAGAAAGGGATACTATACAATGCATCACATTCATGTCATCAATCAGGCAATCGAGAAATCCGCAAAGCACAATAGAAAATAGCAATGTGGCTTTCATAGAGTATAAAAGGCATTTGATTCAGTAGACATACCAACAGTCATAGGTGCATTACAGAATCAAGGAGTACAGGCCGCTTACGTAAATATGTTGGGAAATACCTACAGAGATTCCGCAGCTACCTTAATTGTACACAAGAAAAGTAGAAAGATACCTATAACGAAAGATGTCATACAAGGAGACACAATCTCTCCAATGCTATTCACTGCGTGGTTGGAAGATGTATTCAAGCTATTAAACTGGGAAGGCTTAGGAGTAAGGATCAGCGGTGAATATCTCAGCAACATTCGGTTTGCTGATGACATTGTCCCTTTCAGCAACACTGGAGAGGAGTTACAGCAAATGATTGAGGACCTTAACAAGGACAGTGTAAAAGTGGGGTTGAAGATTGATATGCAGAAGACAAAGATAACGAGGAATAGCCGAAAAAGGAAACCATGGTTCAGGATCGCCAGTCAGCCTCTAGAGTCTGTGAAGGAGTACGTTTAGCTATAGGTCAAATACTCACAGGGGACACTGATCATGAGAAGGAAATTTACAGAATAATAAAAATGGGTTGGAGCAGCATACGGCAGACATTGTCAGATCCTGACTGTGAGCTTACCATTATCATTAAAAAGAAAGGCGTACAATCAATGTATTTTAGCAGTGCTGACTCACCTATAATATAGGGCAGAAACTTGGAGACTGACAAAGAAGCTCGAGAACAAGCACTGCGCAAAGAGCTATAAAAATTCGAAACTATAACGTGAGAAAGGCTGAAGAAGCCGTAAAAAATGGACGCAGCCTGAAATCAGTGGGAAAAAGCTTGGCATAGGACAAACCAAGATGTTTCACTGTAAGATAAGCAGGGTAATATCATCAGCAATCTCGAAGATATAGTAAAAGTAGCGGAAGGATTCTGTACTGACCTGTACAGTACCCTGAGTAGTCAGGATACCTCAATTAGAAACAGCAATTAACAGGATACAGAAACTCCTCCTATAAGTAGCGATGAGGTCAGAAGGGCCTTGCAAGACATGAAACGAGGAAGAGCGGCAGGAGAAGATACAGAAATACAGATACGGCTAGGTACAGAAATTTCGCTATATCTCAAAACTCTGCAACATCCATACTAACACCGTCTTCTGAATTCCACCATCTTGGCTTCCCATGGAATAATAATTGGTGTCCTTCAAGGCAATTGGAAGTTTCTATTACAAAATTGAGATGTCGTATACCTCCTCTAAATTTTTACTTACACAGGTCTGGTCTCGCTATGTCCTCTCTATGTTCTTTTTGCAGTGCACCTGAAACTATCGAACATTATTTTCTCTCGTGCCACCGCTTTCTAAGACAAAGAAAACTATTAGTATACTCATTCACCAAACTTGGGCTATCGCTAACCTCGCCAACCATATTTACTTTTGGTGCGGCCTCACTGGGATCCAGCCACAAGGACGCTTTTCTTGCAATTTACAATTTTATTAGAGAGACAAAAAAATACCTTGCTGAATTTCTAAAATTATCAATATTTTCTGTTTCATTTATTTACGTTAACTTATTTTACCAAATTCTTAACAATATTTTCATCATACGTCTAAATTACAGTTCTAGTCCCACGCTCCACTATTTAAATCTAGTTTGGCTTTACTCCTAAGCATACGAAAAACCGCCTGCTTCTTGGCCAATCCCCCATAGTGGCTATGCGCCACTGCCTGGGACACAAGACAAGACATTCCGACTAGTAAAATGCATATGTGTGATCCTTCATCCTCGCACTCGTACCAATATTTTCAAAAACATACGTATGTGAAGTCGCTAGAGCGTTATACCGTATATAGTCGCGTATAAGCGGCACTTTCTTTCATCCGATTTTCTCAGGTGCGAGTACGCACGAATCAGGCCTATAGCTACACATTAACACACTCTAGTGCCACTGCGACTACTGTGTCAGATAATTAAATAAACTGGCGACATATGTATACATTTTATTTGACTATTTATCGCCGCTTTCAAGCTAAGCACTCTCGCACGAACTCAGCTCAGCGGCACTCTCACCACTGTCGGGCGAGCTCGCCTCATCGGCGCGCTCCCTAAGCTGGTCGTCCTCTGTGCCTTGCTGCACACTTGCTGAAGACATGTGCGCTTCAGTCGTTCTGTTGGAGTTGTTTCGTGGTTGCCCCTGTTAGGTCGACGCGCAACGATGATGATAACGGTATGCGGTGAGTGAAAAAAACTAACTGGCGCCATCTTGTAGCGTTTTGTGGGACTAGGGACGTTTTTGGCGTTTTTTTTTTCTTCAAGTTTGTGCGTCCGAGAGTTGTGGGTGTGGGCTATACACGAGGAGGCTTATACACGAATATATACGGGAATATATATCTCCGTACCATTATTTTGGCACAAATACATTCATTATGGGAAATGTTTTCTCAGAACGAATATCCCACTATAACCGAAATATATAGAAAATATCAGGCAAGCAAACACACCTAATGTTTTTGAAAAAAACTTTTTCTCCTGAATAAACGTGTTTATTTATCATATACTCGAGGTATATTTACCACATGGAGTCAGTGGCATGTGAGGCCTAAAGAGGAGCGGGAGAGACAAAATAAACACGACCTCCAAATAGTCAGCAGTGAATCCACACGGACACTGGAATAAGTGTATGTACTCGGATGTCCCTACACCTACAAAGCACACCACCTACAGAAGAAGAAAAGGCGGTTTCTTGTTCTTGTTCTTGTTCCCCAGTGAAATGGCACAACCCACTATGTTGGATCGGCCATGATTCGGGCGGTGAAGGAACTGATGGCAAGTTTTTTTTTGATAAATTAGGGTGAAATTAAATATGTATCTTGCAGATTTTAGCAGTTTCCAGCGGAGCCTCGTCGCTCTTCTTCGTCGCTCTTCTCTTTGTGCCTCCGACTTTGACTAGAAAAAATGATCTAATTCGCTCCAAATCCTGTACCTTGTATTGTTTACAGGTGAATAATTGTCACTTCCGTCAACCAAAATGTGAAAGAAAATGCCAGTTTCCCGTCAATTTTCCATCCGCTTTCTTCCAACGACCAAGTGAGAGAAATCCACATCAGCAGATGGACGTGGCAGTCGCCCCGAGGAGAGACGATGACGTTTTTTCCGCGTGCCTCGTGATCCGATGCCCATTTAAGGGGTAGGCAAGCCAGCCGACAGCCATTCGCCGCGTCATCAGTCTACCTGCCGGAAGCTGCTGGAAGTCTACCTGCCAGAAGGACACGTATCTCTCGAACGAGCGCGCACTCGAGAACACATCGGACTCTGCGCGCTCTTCACCTTGGCGCTTCTTCCGTGAACGAGATCCGTGGATCCCCCCTCGCTTCTTTGGGCTGTTCATCGAATGCAACGCACCAGGAACGCCAACCAATGCCACGTAAGTGGATGCAGGCGCGTGGACGGCGACGTTTTCCTGGGCCGGCTGTGTCCGGTAACCTCACAGCTCCTTCAGCGTCGCCTGGAGCTCTGCCGAAGCAAGTTATTTCGCTGCCACGTGCCGTCCGCGTAGACGCCTGCCAAGTTCGCTCCAGGCGGCGGGGTGGCTTCGCTCCAGCTAACGGCCGCCTCTGCGACATCGCCCTAAGCCATCGCGAGCCACGTACGTTTGCCGACAGCCACGGTTCAGTGGGACATGCTTTGCCCAGGCTTCCCTGTGAGCATCGAGGATGCGACGCTCCATCTCCACCCTCTGCAGGAAACGCCGTGGCCAGGTCGAAGCGCAGCTGTCACTGCGTAGCCGCTAGTCCTGCGGCTATGGGGTACCTGCCTCCGAAGATGGGCCCGACCGCGGCAACAAAGCGCTTATTTCGGCGCCTGGTGCCGGGTCCCGGTCAACAAAACTCGCAGGTTACCAAAAAAAAGTGACTGGCCTCCGCCTCACGAACACATCGACAGTTCCGGTCCCTGGAGCACGCTCAGCTCCTTTTCGGTTTGTCCAGGTGGGAACATCAATCGAGACGCTCAGCCTTGCTCTCGTCGGCTTGCTGAGGCCCATCGCGCAGCCGTGCAAGTGGTTTCAAGGGGGAGAGGTCGTTGCGGATGCCGGCTGCAGCTTCGCCCTTTTGGAAACCGCCACGCTGCCCATCGTGTCCGTCTCTGGCAGTCAGGTGCAGGAGGCTCCCTTATGGGACAACCGGCGGGAGTGGCGATGGTTTTGCTTTCTGGTAAGCCGCCTGGTGCTGCAAACGAAGGCGCCGGCTTGCGCGCTATCCCGCGAGACGTCAACATCCAACGCGAGACGACCGTGGTTGGCAAATCGCCACCGCGGTGGGCGCTCTCCCCAAGCAACACCACTCGCGGCGCAGCCGGCAGCTCTAGTCCCTGGCCGCCTAGTACCAGTGACGAGATGGCCACCTTCGTGTCCGTCGTCGGGAAGCAGCTTGCTCGGCATTCCGCCTAGAGGGCTGCTGCTCTCGCGCAGCACGAGGCGGAAGAACGAGAGCAGCACGACCAGAACACCTAGGTCGAAAGTGTCGCGGGCATGTAAACTTGAAGGAATATATAACAACATATTCCTTCTGGCTTCTGCCTGCCTAACTCGACTGTTGCGGGGCAACGCTTTAAAAAACGGCTTGCGCAACTGTTTCTCCGGAGCCTGGCATGCCTCTGTCCATTGAGCCAAGTACACCGTCGCTGCACACATCGCCATCGGCAGTGGCTTCGTTCTCGCCGAGCCAGCAGCCACGCCCACCGGAGCTGTTGTTTTGGCGATTTGCGGACGCCATCGAGTCAGGCACGATGAGAGGCGGCTGTGCAAGCCAGGCCATGGAAGCACCCGGCAGCAAGCAAGTGTGCAATGCCCGAGAGTCTCTCCCTCGAGCCTTGAAAAGACGATGGGTTCAGCGACGGCACAGCGAAGAAGCCGACGACGTCGATACCGTGCGAGGCGCGCTTGGGTACACGGTGAAGTTGGAGCCAAAGAACACAAGTCACTGTTTAACGTAGAACTGTCGTCACGGTGTTTGCGTTCAGTATAATCATGGGGCGTGTGAGAAACTTTTGTAATTGTGGAATTAACCGCGTCTCTTAATGTCTTCGCTATCATTAAGATGGATATTAAAATTGTAGTTCATATATGGGCACAAGCGTAATGTCATGTATATTATTCAACGAAGTGTTCGAAAGTGATTATCACCATGAGTAAGTAAAGTAAGGTATCAGTTTTTTTGCAATACCATTTTCCTAAATGCTTTCATAGCGCGCTTTTACTAAGAGCAACGCCACTGGATCAGTATTTGCTGCAGGCTCTTGCCCTGAGCTCCCAAAATGATTCGAATATGCAACATGCGGTCTTTAAAGTCCCCAAATTCACAGTTCCTCGGTAAAATGTTAAGTTCATGGTGGGCTTGTAATGTTCCTTAAATTTCTTAATAAAAAAGAGCAATTCCACTCGGTAAAGGTGGATGACCAGCGTAGCTTTATATAACTATAAATAAAATAAAATTGCAAAACAGTATAATACATATATGCACGTTATTTTTATTGGTATTTACGTCCCCCTCGTGACCACAGTAATTATGGCTTTAGGGTCGCTATAATAAACGACCATGGGCTCTGCGACGACACTGGAGATGTTCTTAGGGAACGTTAAGCCTCTGCACGACTGATGGCGCGTCGTGGAGGCATTCATCGTGGTGTAACATCGAAGGTCGAACCTTTCCAAGAAAAAACGCCAAGAGCCACTTTCCATCGGGACGAGACACATCGACATTAAATTAACCCACAATGAAGATGGGATTGGACTTCACCGGGAGGATCGACCCAAATTTGTCAATCATAAATTCTTCAAGGTCCATCTTTGACATTGCTGCATGTACGCTTACGGTGGCGACAGCGATTCCGTCCCCATTCTGTACGGCGCACGCGTCGTCGCATTCCACGGCAAGGCTCTCGCCCGTAGTCGGTAAGGCATAGGGCGCAACGGCCGCGCTGTCGTTGTTTGCGGAGATCGCAATGCAGCAAACCATCGCCCATCATCCATCGCCGGTTTAGACACATTTGGTTTCAAACTTGGCCGGGACACATACGCTGATACCACATTGCTTTATGATTAAGCTATTTTAGCTGTATATATGCCGCCATAGTTTTTGCCTAAGTACATCACGAAACGCTGGAAACACCACAGCTCCGATGTAAAAAGATTGGCTCGCCATCCCGGCCCTACGAAAGCGGATGTTCAGGGAAGCTGTTGAAAATCACCACTACAACTGCTGAGTGACATATGGAATGCGTTAATGCTTTAGAGTAATCGTAGTAAAGGTAATTTTGACAGCACGCCGCCGCCAATAGCGGTACTGCAACAACATTGAAATCATTTGCTAGGCTGGTTCCTTTACATACGAAAGGCCAGGGACGCCACTTCCCACGTCGCAAGCTGCCATCGGCGCGGCAGCTTGCTCAACAGTCATCTTTACTGGGAAACGAATGCGGGGAGCGCCACGTGCCTCGCATTGTTTTCAGGAGGGCTTATCATCAATTATGTGGCTCAGATTATTGTTTTGTGATTGTTTTTTATTAAAACGTATGCAGTTCTGTATGTTGTATGTGTGATTCTAAAGAATGCATGCGCTGTTCCCTTTACTGACAGCTTGAAGCCTCTGTCTTGCGGGGGTACGAGCCACTGCTCCTGGCCCTACGCTGCCGCCGCGATTGGCCAATATTTTTGCTTGCGGACTCGGACACGAAGTTCCCGGACAGCCGGCCGCGAATTTTGACAGCGAAAAGAGCGGGCAACAACTTCCTTCACTGTAAAGCTTCGTCATCATTTCTGTCCTTCGCTTCCTCAAACTTGAAGCTACTGTACGACTTCCAAACCTCTTCGCCTATGGTAACAAGCAACGTGGCTGAACGTCTTCTGGCTGCTTGTTCAATTGCGTAGCAGTGAAAAACAGCAGAAAGTCACTTCTACAAGTTTTCCACGCAATCCAAGGGTCGCGCGATGCGTCCACGGGGTTCAGGGGCGATAGCAGCGCCACGTCGGCTGGGTTTCGCTGCCGCCCTGTAGCCAGGGCAGCGGTTGGGCGAACGAGGACTTCATTGCGGTTGAGCAAGTAACATATAAAGGGAATCAACGTAGCGTAAGAGATCACGTGATTATGGCTGCTTGGTGACGACTGCAGATTCAGCCGTGCTACACCAAAGCTCGTTGGTGTGGTAACGGTTTGGAGCTTTTAGTGGTGCCCGTCTGCAACCCCCTACTATATGCTTAAGGGACCCGGGTTCTCCACAGAAGCGGCATTGCGGAGAGAATTGTGTACAGAAAGCCTATGAGGGGATTTGTGGTTGGGTGGGGGAACGCATTGACTTGCAGAGCTCGGAGCAGTCTTTCCTGCTCTCTAGGTAGTGACTTGTGTAGGGGAGGGTATGTTCTGCGGTTTAGCTTGTAATGTTGTGTGATGTCTTGGTACGAGATTAGAAGGTGCATGCGCTTGGATTCGGATTCCTCGGCGTCGGCTCAGCGGGTCAAATCTCGAGCCACGAGATTGGCGATCTCGTTGCCAGGAATGCCGTGGTGAGCTGACGCCCATATGATCATGACTCGTCTCGTTGGCGGATTTATATTTATGATTCTGGGTGTGTTCGAATGAATGCTGCCGCCAGCGAAGCTGCGACACGCCTGTTGAGGGTCGGTTACTATGACTTCAACCTCTCTTTGGGAGAGCGCGAGGGCTGTGGCTGTTCCCTCGGCTTGGAGGGATTTGTTTCGAGGGAATGAAATGCTACTCCGACGTTCTTTGTTTCACGATTACGGTGGCTGTTGCGGCTGCTCGTTCGGGGTAAGACGCCACATCCATGTAGCCTGCAGAGGGTTGATTCCTGTATTGCTTTTACGGCCCGGGCCTTCTCTCGATGCGCGTGGTGCACTGGGTACATGCTGCGAGGTAGAAAAGGTACAATGATGTTGCTCCGGATGGCAGGAGGTAAGCTCACAGTCTGAGGCGGCGGGTGGGTGAGGGGGCAAAGAGCCCCAGGAGTGAGAGGATGGAACTCCCAGTTTCCGTTTAGATGTGCCTCGATCAGCTTCCTCGCCCCTATTTTGCACTCCTTTCCAGAGTAGACGTTGTGTGGACATACTTATCAGGAGACCCATCGCCTGCTTGTATGCCTTTCTGATCATTGTGTCGATTTTCTTGAATTCCGCCACGTTGAGTAGTGCGTATGAGACAGCGCACGTTATTTGAGACACGACAAAAGCTCAGACATGCGGAAGCGTGTCCACCTCCCTCACGCCTCTTGTCTCGGTTCCTATTCGCCGGATCATGTGTGTCCCTCGGGCTGTTGTATTCTTAAGCGTGTTGAATAATACTCGTTTGCGCGATCCGGCTAGAAATCCATTCCAAGTATCCTCACGCTCTAAGACAGAACGATGGTGATAGTGGGCGAGTAGGGTGCATGATTCTTTCGCGGTGAGACGAAGAGTAGCTCCGACTTTTGGGGGAGGCAGCTAAGGCTGCATGACTTAGCGTAGTCGCTCACCACGTCTGTCCCTTCTTCCACGCGGCTCTCTATTGCCCTAATGTACCCCCCTGTGGATTGTTTTGTCGGCGTAGAGGCCATGCCGGATCGCCTGGATGTTATTGAGGAGCAGCGGAAGACATATTAGGGCGATATTGAACACGTGAGGACATAACACTGCGTCCTGAGGTGTACCGCGGCCACCCAGTAGAAGGCGATTTGTGGCTTAGCTGCCTGACCTTTGGGATGACTTTTCTATCTGAGAGGAAATCTCTGATGTAGCAATACGTCCTGGTGTCAAATCCTCGTGTTCTTGGCATCTGTAAGATTGCTGCATGCTTGACGTTATCGAACGAGGCTCCTTTAAGATCCAAGGTGAGGATAGGGGGGGGGGGGGGGGGGGGGGAGTTGCGCGTCGCTGGTACAGTCACCTCCTATTTCAGCTGAAGTAGGATGGCCTAGGTCTAGATGTGTAGACGGAATCCTGTCACCGTTGTTGGAAACTTCCCTGAGTGCTCCAGGAATGGTTGTAGCCGGTTGAGAACGATGTGCTTTAGGTGGTGGTGGTGGTGATAAACTTTAATGAAAGGGGGAGGGCAAGGGGGAGGTAATTTAGAAATAAACGCAATCAAATACGTTAGATATAATGTGCTTTAGGAGCTTATCCGTGCACGAAGTGAGGAAGATGTGCTGTCGGTTTCTATTGGCTGGTGGCTTGCCAGGAAGCGATGCGCACCTCCTTTTGACACTCAGACCGAGGTACTTTCCCACACAACCATCGGAACTTCTGCCAACCAAGGCCGGCAGACCAAACGAGCTACTAGATGAGGATATTCAGCTGCATGAGCAGCGGCAATAGTAGGATTAAGACGTCATAAAGTCCCGGGAATGAACCAAATCACCAATAAAGCGCTTGTCAATCTTGACAACCCCTCACTACTGGAGCTTAGCGCCCATGTGAACAAAGTATGGAGGAAAGAAAGTCTTCCCGAGGACTGGAAAATGGTGGAGGTTTATCTCATCCCAAAGTCAGACCATTAATGCTTTCGCATTCACAACTCATAAGAAGTGCTTAGGTGTCCACGGAATTTTACATCGAAGCTGTTTATGCGGACCCTGTGCCGTCGTTGTCGAACTTCGCTAAAAAGAAGCCACGTGACCTAGCGGGAGAGGAAAAGAAGAGCTCAACAGGGGGAAGTGGTGGGAGTGGCCCCTTTCCCCCTGTGAGAATACTATCTTAAACGCGAATCTGATACGGTTGTCACATGGTGCATTTTCGGCGATCGAGCCAGACCGGCATCGAATTTGTCGACGATTGATTCCACCCTGCCGTGAAAGAAACAAATGTTACGCTGGCGGTTTGCGGTCAACGAACAATGCCCAGCGATTGAAACGCAATACCAGGAGCGCGTGGCTTCTTCTTCTTGCGCACTTCTTGCACCTGCAAGAAGTGCCGGCACCCACGTCAATCGTCAAAAGGATTGCAGCGCCCGCATCTCCAGTGGTGTGGGCCTTGCGCCCAATATACGGAGCTTTCGATTAGTGGTTCCGCACATTCCATCCCAGCCAAAACTATGGGAAGACCACGCGTAGTGCGTACTCCTGAAGAAGAAGCTGCCTACCGGGAGCGTCAGCGAGAGTTGGCTGGTGAACGGGCTCGTTGTCGTAGGGCCGACCCCGAGATGAGCGCCAGAGATGCCGAATTTAAACGGCAGCGCCGGGAGGCCGATCCCGAAGTGCGCACCCGAGACGCGGAAACACATCGGCAGCGCCGGGAGGTGAAAGAATGGTGAAACCAAAGTTCTACGGTATAGATTGCGTGCGAAGTTCGACTTGCATGGCGTAACACTCAGTGTAACTAACACAGCTTCGCTGTTCGACCATCTTCACGGACTTGAAGGGGCGGTGATTTTTTTAAAGAGAATATTTGCAATTTAATCAAAACATTTTGGCTTCTACTTATTTTATCTCAACTCATTACTTCAAGTACTTTTGAATTATTAAAATTGGCAAGTCTGCATTACATCACATCACATGTACCATGTACAGTCCACCACAAACGTTTACAGACCGCAAATTCTGAGAAAACGTTAATTTTCAGAGCAGGTTTCGACCATAGCCAGTAAAACCTTGAAACACTATGTTCCTATGTACTACTAGTCTGGAAATGTCAATACCACGCTGCGTTCTGAGCCTGCTTAAAAGTTACTTTCAGATTCCGCGGTTCATAATCTTTTGGGGCCGACTGGCACGTCTCTGTTTGAGGGAGCCATCACTGGTTGTGGGCGCGGTGTGAACACCATATATCATTATCAGTAACTATCGTGTCTCGAGAAGACTATGAAAGCGCGTGTATTTTGGAGAATTTAAAACTCGCGACATCCATTGCAAAAGCATTTGCCTCGGAAAGACGTCGCCGTGGTCAGTGGAGCTTCACACAATGAACATCGTCCGGAAACATAAGAGGGTGGGAGGTCACTCTATGCAATGCTGTTTTCACACCCAGCTTCGCGCGAAATTTGAACTGGGCGAGCTGGCCTGGGTTCTTCTCGTCACACAAGGCTGAAACATGTGGCTTATGTCACTTCATGTGTAGTAGGTGCTCTGGGATAACACTGGTCGGGAAATTAAACAAAAGAGGATTCGCTAAATTGCATGATTTTCGTTTTGTACACATCAGCGCAATTCTGCGGAGAAGTGTAAAGTTTCTGCGGTATACGCTTGCACTTATTTCGTGGGACTAGCCGACACACCGTTTACGGTTCAACCGCACTGTCAATCACCATAGTCCCTGTGCCAGCTAGCCTGGGCTAGATTCGTTGGTACAATCATCGTCAAGCCAGTAGAGGCACGCACCGCGTTGGGTCCAAGGCTAATCCGGCGTTCTCGGCGCGCCAGGCCGCGGCAGGCAAAGTAGGATACGCTGCGCTAGCGACGCCACGGGTGCAAGAAATTTGCTTCCTCTAGAGTCCGGCGTGCGCGCGCAGCTCGAGGCTGGCGCCATCTGTGCGTCCGGGAGCGCAACTTCACCGCCGCGGCGAACAGCTGTTTACATGGCGCATGCGCGTCTTGCATATGCCCTCGCCGTTCGGGTAGCGCGCGCGCTTCTCGTTCCGCGCGCTGTTTGTGCGCCTAAAACGAAAACTTTTGCGGGATGGCGTTAACTTGTCCTGACAGCCAGAAAAAGAAAACATAGGGTTTTACGTGCGAAAACCACTTTATGATTATGAGGCACACCGTAGTGGAGGACTCTGGAAATTTCGACCACCTCGGGTTCTTTAACGTGTACCTAAATCTAAGCACATGGGTGTTTTTCGCATTTCTCCCCCATCGAAATGCGGCCGCCGTGCCTGACAGCCAGAACATCGCACTCATATTGCTAGTACTTCGGCTACGTCAAAAACGGAAGCGGACCATGTATGTACATGCGAAAGCTATTCGACAAGCGTCCTCAACTCGGCGACTACCACCAGCTAGTACAGGAGCTGCGAAATGCAGCTTACCTGTGGCGAGACCACACTGCTTTCGTATAGCTTCCCACGCGTTGTTCCTCCGCTCTGTGTCGCGGTAGTCCATGCGTTTCACATCGTATACACATGGAAGGTTGCAAATCGCTTCAAGCAGGCGTCTTAACTCGCGCTGGCATCCCACACGGATGTTGAAAAAACCACAGCCGCACTGTCAATACGCGCACCGCAGGCCGCCATTCTGCCTTCTGCTCGCTGCCGCTGCAGCGCGCAGTGCATTCTGGTCTAGCGGCAGCCGCGTGAAATAGAACACGCTGTATGTCCGCGCCGGCGGCGTTTTGCTCGCCAAGCGCGCCTGGGCACGCCGGCTACGCCATGACGCCGGACTGTAGACTGCACGCTTTTCACCGACGTCGCTTAACCGCGCTGCGCGTGGCCGCGCGCGCGCGTTACGCCAGACTATCTTGCGATAGTCCGACGTAACGCCCGCGCGCGCGCACGCTACGTCACGTCGGCGAAAACGACCCCTCTATTGGCCTCGAGCTCCACCACTGGAAAAGCTGGCGCCACCGTCGGCGTGACGTGCTATTAGGGATCACGTGGACATAGCGGCCGCGTCGGCTGCTTTCCTTCCTCCGTGGGAGCGCCGAAGCGAGCTGAAAACGAGAGTTTAAATTCGATCCCTCGTACGCTGCGGTCCTCATTTAGTGGCGAGGGAGAGAGAGAGAAAAAACATTTATTCGGACCATAGAGGTGGTTGCTCTTGAGGTCGAGTGGTTGGTGTCCTCATTCCAGGACTCCACTGGCCATGGCTGCTCGACGTACAGTGGCGAGATTTTCCCGCTTCGAGTGTCTCCTTTACAAGGCTTGAAAGCACTACAATAGGTAGTGGCTGCCTTTGAAGGCGCGCAACTTGGTAGGCTACTGTCTGGAAGTCGCTACTGTCTGGAACTCGCTACTGCTCGGTGCCGCAGTGCCGGACGTACGCAACGGAGCCCGGTGTCAGCCTTATTCACACGTAGCCGCAAGACAAGAAGCTGCGTGAATCTTGGCTCGCGAAACATAAAACCGGCAAACAGTCATAGGCTACAACTCGGGTATGCAGCAAGCACGGACGCGAGGAAGATTTCTGCTACGGAGCCGGGTCTGCGATGTTCGGAAAACGCGCACTGAGACGCTCGCCCGAGTCCGCTGCCCGACTAATGTCATGACGGTTTGGTCTATGAACTTGTCGATGCTATAGATACTGGCAAGTTCACTGAAGGGGAAAGGGAGCGGTAGAAGCACATTTAAAAAGCATGGCATAACATGTTTGTGTTATGAATTAATGCACTGGATTACAAAAAGAAGCAGCGGGAAATCGCACACTGATCGGCAACACCGATAAACATACAGTGCGACGCGACTCGAGAAATAATATTGAAACGTTCAAGAATTTCGAAGACAAAAAAGATTGAATCGTCGTGACGGCACATCACAACTAGTCCCCGTAGGCGTCGAAGTCTCTACAATGAAATTATTTTTGAACAGCTCTGTTAGCGCCCACGCAACAATGGTTGCTTGTATACTGTCAAATGCTCATATTCTGCGGCCTAAAGCTGATGGCACGGTGCGAAAACGCGCGCGCGGCGAAAGCGAAACAGTGCGCGGACAAGCAGTCGGTCGCTGCGAATCCGTGGGAACGCTGCATTGAGACTTCATTTTATTACGCTCCATTTGGTTATACAAACACTATAAGAACATATTTCACATAGTTTGCTCTCAGCGTTTACCTACCTTTCACGCAAGAAGCCGGTTCGGGCGACCCCATCGCGGCGACCGCGCGCAGTAGCGTTCACTGTACGTATTCGGTAAAGAGATAGCGTCTGTAAACGATTCTGTGCTTCCAGTTTGCCCAATGTTATTATTTAGACAGTAAAATACTTCTCTCGTTTCGAAAGTACTGACAGAAATGTCCGGGAGAGCTCGCACGTGGTGTTTTCAGTGAGCGTTGACAGCAAAACCTACGAGGAGCGCGCCGCGTGATCCCTCATACTACGCCAGTGAGTCGCTTCCGATAGATGGCGACTCCGTAACTCCTCGCCGCCGGCGCAGCCAACGTAACCAGCGGCTTCCGACGCGCCCCGACGGGCCCGCCGCCGATATGGCTCCTGAGCCATTCGCTTTGGGAATGCGAACGCCATGAGGAAGAAGGACAAAGAGGGAGGGGGAAGACAACAGCGGGACCCTCTGAAGCGGGGCGCCTCGCTGAGAGATGGCAAGCCGCCTTCCTGAGCGAGGCACCCGAAGGCCAGGAGTGGGCGGTCCAGCGGGCCAGGGCCGTTGCCGAGGGTCTCGGAAGATTTTCCTCGGGCGGTGGACCCCTGGCAGCCTAGCCCCGGGCACCAACAGCAATAACCGTGGGACAAATAAAGTTTATTCCTATCCTATCCTATCCTCTCTCAAAAATTCATCGGTTCCAAGAGAGTGGAGAGTAGCTAAAATCATTCCACTATTGAAGAAAAAAGCAGCTGGACTTGACTTAGACAACATAAGACCAATTTCTCTTACTTCCAATGTGGTCAAATTAATAGAAAGGGTTGTTCACGGCCAAATAACATATTTTATGCAGGATGATACCCTTCTCAGTCCTCGTCAGATTGAATTTCGTTCCGGCCGCTTCATATGGTGCGCCCATGTAGATTCAGAGAGCTGCAATAAACTTGCTCGCCGTAAACGAGAGTACGGAGCTTTGGTGACACTAGATGTATCAAAAGCATACGACATTGTAGAACATTGTATTTTATTAGATAAGCGTCAGTCTACGAATTTCCCAAAATATCTAACCGCTTGGGTCTATGAATTTATAAGGGATAGATAGTTTTATTGTTACCAACACGGTATTTCGACGTCCAAACACAAGCAGACAAGAGGTGTACCGCAGGGTTCCGTTCTTTTCCCTATATTATTTAACATTTTGCTAAACACAATTCCTTTGTCTCCGGAAGTACATATTTATGTTTATGCGGACGATATCGCATTTTTACATCCGCAAATGATTTACATTCACTACAACAGTCATTGCAGAATTAGGAATGCTGGAGACATGGCTAGAGGGGTTATGGACATCGTTAAATATTAGCAAAAGTGCGGTATTAGTGTTCTCATTAACTGCACAGGTGCATATATCTTCACAATACCGACAGGAAATCATTTCTCAAGTTGACGAAGTCAGGTTCCTTGGTGTTATTTATGATGGCAAACTCAACTGGCGCAGTCACATGGAACATATTAAAACAAAGGCAGAGCGAGCCGTATCTATGCTCCGCCGGCTCAGCCACCGTCGCTCTGGACTACGCAGGGATGCCTTACTGATGATATATAAAATTTATGTTCGGCCCATATTAGAATTCGGCTGCGTAATATTTCCCGGTGGCCCCGCCTACAAAATTAAACCTCTCATACTTTTAGAAAGAGAAGCTACGGACATGCCTCGGGCTACCTAAGTTTGTTTTCAACGCTGTTTTATATCAGGAAGCTCATATACCCACCCTAGATTACAGATTCAGACATTTAAAAAAAATTATGACTTTTAAAAAGACTTACGCAATATGCATTTATCACTGAACCATGTGAGTTTTTTCAAGTATTGTGGTAGAGATTCCACAGTACTCAGATATTATTTGCGCAAGCACAGTTACAAAAATTGGATGTATCCATACGCCAAGTTTGCCATTCATATGATGCCTTAACAGACCTCAAAATTGAGTTCGAGGACATATCTCCAAATCATGGTGAACTATTACCAAGGCAAGATTTAATTATCTCACACGGCCACTTACACCAGCTAACCACTGACAATGTAATAGCTACTGACGCTTCTGTGTGCAATGAGAAGACAGGAGTGGGGATCTTCTCTGAATTTCAACAATTTTTATTTATTTACTTCTATTTACAGAATACTGCAGACCGAATCGGTCCAAGCAGGAGAGGGTACATACATTTGTTAGTAAGCACTATGCCTTAGGATCAGCAACAATGGTGAAGTTACAATTTACAACCAGAAAATACAACAAAACTAAACAAGGTTACAAAGCAAATACACTTTGTGAGAGTACACGCCCCAAACACAGGCACATAGACAAAGAAGCACACTATGCACAGTTAATAAGTAATCATTATTTCTAACCATGCAGTCAGATATGTAGGCTCTCAAAAAGTTGAAGAAAAGAGAGGTGAGTCATGAGGCAGGGAATTCCAGTCGGATATTGTTTTCAGGAAAAATGAATATTTGAAGAAATTCGTGTGGGCAAACATTGGCTTGATGCTATGACTATGTTTATGTCGTGAGGGTCTGGTTGTGTCCCTTTCGAAGTAGTCCTGTGGCTGAATGCCTAGTTTTTGAAAATACAAGGAGTGAAAAAAGCCTAGCCGGGCAGCCTTTCTTGCAGCAAATGGCTCAAGGGCTGCCTGATGTAACGAGGCGGACGGAGAGTCCTTTCGCTTATACCGGTTATATATGAACCTTACTGCTAATCTCTGGATTTTTTTCTAATTTATCTATGTTGATTGTGGTGTGTGGGTCACATACTATGCTGGCGTATTCAAGAGTAGGTCTAACAAATCATTTCTACGCTTGAAGTCTAAGTACGCTTGAAGAATTGCCTAATTTATGTTTTAAGAAACCTAGCTTATTCCGTGCAGAGGAGCAGATGTTGGAGATATGGCACGATGATTTAAGATCAGATGTTAAAGTCACGCCCAGGTATCTGTATTCTTCCACTTGACTAATTATGTTGTCCCCAATGCCATACGTAAATTTCATTTTGTTGATCCTATTAGTAGCGCATAAATAAACGGCTTTGTCATAATTAATTGTCATATCCCACTTGTTACACCAGTATGCAAGAAGCTGCAAGTTCGAATTTAGGACAAGTTGATCGGATACAAAATGAATGCTTTTAAGGTAATGTAGCCATCGGCGAATAACCTGGCCGACGTGCTTAGTTCCAGAACACCTAACATGTCGTTAATATACATATGAAATAAAACAGGCCCCAAGACAGAGCCCTGAGGAACACCTGAGTGAACATCTAAGAAGCGGGAGCAGTTGCCATCAATTTTCACATATTGTTTTCTATTTTGTAAATGTGACATAACCCAAGCGATGATACAGGAAGGGATACCTATTTCTTTCATTTTGGTTATTAATTAGGAGTGAGGAACCCTACCAAACGCCTTGGAGAAATCCATAAAAATTATATCTAGCCGACCGCCACTGTCGAGAGTTTTTTTTAGGTTATGTACGATATCAATTAGTTGTGTAGTAGTGGAAAAACGTTGCCGGAAGCCATGTTGCCTGTTGCTAATTATTTCATTCGTGTCTAAAACGCTGTTAAGGTATTTGAGTATAATATGCTCTATTAGTTTGCAAGGAATAGAGGTGAGAGATATAGGGCGGTAATTATTGATTTCCGATGGATTTCCTTTCTTTAATACGGGTACAACACGCGCAACACGCCAGTCATGGGGTGCGACGCCTGACTCTACAGATTTTTGAAAGATTACGACGAGAAATCTGGCCAGAATTTCTGCATAGCTTTTTAAGAATGCTGCGGGAATATTATCACGGCCGGCTGATTTTTTTTTTTTTTTGATCCAATCGCAATAGAAGTTCGGTAACACCTTCCAAAGAGATGTTAATGTTGCTTGCGCCATCACTAACTGACGTGTTATCATTCCTTGCATCAGGTCTGGAAAATACGCTTTGAAAAGGGAGGTTGAACCTGTCTGCCATTTCCTTTTTCTCCGTGACAACTTCCCCGTGAACCGTTAGTTGGTCTGACTTTTTATTGTCCTTATTCGAAAGGTACTGCCAGGATTTTTGAGGATCTTCTGTTGCAAAACGACCAAGTGTCTCGGAAAAATACCTGCCTCTTGCTTTTTGCAATCCTTGCTTGAGGGAGCCGCTTAATTCTGTAATTAGTGACGCCTTTTTATTCTTTTTCTTCCTGCAGCGCTTGATTTTTCGTTTTAACTGTATTAGTTCTCGGGTTAACCAAGCGTTTGTTCTTCCTAGCTTCTTTACTTTTTCCGGTACAACGTTTCGTATGCAGTAATCGCAGAGGTATTTAAACCTCGCCCACAACACATTTACGTCGTCCTCACAAAACGATGAGTCTTACTCCCTTCGCCTTCCCGACTTCACACCTATATTTCAGGCAGAATTATTAGCGATTTATTAGCGTTACGAAAACTCCCCAAAACGACCCATTAGCTGTTATTGTGACCGACTCGCTATCTGTATGAACAGCACTTACTGCATCTTCAAATTCAAGAATTCAAAGAACATTTTGTTCGATGGTACCTCCGTACTTACGGAAAGTATTTTTGCTTTGGGTACCGGGACATCGTGGGTTTCAGTTAAACGAACTGGCTTATTCACTCGCACGAGCATCCCTCAATGGCCCTATCATATCTGTTTTGCCGACATCAGCTTATGTCACCGCGGCTAGGTACAGAAATTTCTCTATATCTCAAAATTCTTCAATATCCATGCTAAAACCGTCTTCTGAATTCCACCATCTTGGCTTCCTACGGAATAATAATTGTTGTCCTTCAAGGCAATTGGAAGTTTCCATTACAAAATTGAGATGTCGTATACCTCCTCTAAATTTTACTTACACAGGTCTGGTCTCGCAATGTCCTCTCTATGTTCTTTTTGCAGTGCTCCTGAATCTATCGATCATTTCTTTCTCTTTTGCCACCTATTTTTGAGACAAAGAAGGCTTTTAGAAAAATCATTAAGCAAACTTGGGCTATCGCTAACCTCGCCAACCACTCTTTCTTTTGGGGCGACTTCACTGGGATCAAGCCACAGGAACGTTTTTATTGCAATTTACAGCTTTATTAGAGAGACAGAAAGCGCACCTTGCTGAATTTCTAAAATTATCAGTTATTTCTATTATTTAATTTCTTTATGTTAACTTATTTCATCGAAATTATTAACAATATTTCAATTAAACCTCTAAATTAAATTTCTTTAGTCGCACGCTCTACTATTCAAATCTAGTATTGATTTAATTGTAAACATACGGGAAACCGCCTGCTTCTTGGCCAATCCCCCATAGTGGGTATGCGCCAGTGTTTGGGAGACAAGACAAGACACGACAAAAATAAACGAAATGAGACGAAGAAGTTCCATGTCTTAGAGGCGCTCCATAATCATCACCATAATCGACGCACACGCTCTCATTCTCTGCAGAGCTATACGCTTCTTCCCCTTGAGCGACGGTAAGCCACGTAGGCCTATCACATCGTCATTACACGTCGAGTATCACAACGGCGACGATCCAATGGTGAAACACCATTGCTACCGTGCGGCACTGTGGACTCCCTTGGTGTCGCTATTCCGCTTTGTGTCTCGCATGCCTGAAAGTACGCCCGTCTGTTGTAAGGCCGCAGTGGACCTAGAAGTCCGGGTCAAAACCTAGCGCTGTTGCTTAGCGGCTGCCTCACTGCATTTTTTTTTCTTGCGTGTGGCGATCATTGCAGTGTCGTTCCTGTTCTCCTTGCAGCCAACGTTCTTGTCAGGTATGACTCACCCGTAAGTATTTGTAATTTCATATCTTCACACACCGACTAGAGATAAATTACACTGCCATTCACATCCCTCCCCCCCGCCTTTTATTCCCCCTTCGTTTATCCTGCAGCAAGATCGCACGTTTCAGTTTTTGGGCATTAACAAGCACCACTGACACTTCAATGGAGCTAGGGATTTAAAGACAAGGATTAACGATTTTTTAACCGTACTTTGACTCAGCGGTTATAGTATTCTGCCTAGCACAAGGTCAATAATTAGATACTGAGCTGGGATAGCTGTATTGCAATGTAGAGGGAATGCAATAAACACACTCGTGTACCGTGTTTCTGGTGCGTGTTAAAGGAACCTAGGTGGTCGAGGGTAACGCAGCGCCTTTCACTTCAGTGTCAGTCAAAGTGCCTGCGTTGCTTTGTGACGTCAAAGGGGCCATCACGTTGAAAACCTTGAATAACCACTGGAAATTGTAAGGCGCCTCTTAGAGCGCATCTTACAGCAACATTTTTTTGAAACTGCTTCATTGTTAAAAGAGACGGAAGAAATTGAAATGCCGCGACACCATGCTACCGGTAGGTGAGCTTCGCTGCTAACAGAGACTCCCTCCCCGTTTCCCACACCACAGCAGAAGGAGTTCATCATGCTTTCGTAACTAGTTTCCCTCTTATCATTATTTTTCTTCTTTTGTTGCTAAATGCAAGTGGCGGTTTCGTGCGTTCTGCATTAGACGATTTACCAATGTCGCGCCCCACATGCAGTGACGTTGCAGGGAGGGTTTCTTGCACAGGTTTTGCGGATTGTGTGTTTGGCTTGCAGTACCCGGTATCTCCATTACAGGGAGGCACCTGGCTCGCCATGCCCGAGTCTCCGCCCATGAGCAGCTTCATGCTGCTGCGCGAGGCCCAGCGGATGATGCAGTGTGTGGAGGAGCTGGCCACTATACACCACTGGTCGACACACTCCAGATCGCGCTAGTAGACTTCACCTTCATAGAGCTCGAGACGAGCTGCACGCCTTGCGGCAAGTTGTTTGTCCCGAGAAAAGAAAGCTCCCAAGAAGCCCAACAGCTCGTGAGTCTCATACGCCTCTCGTTTCATTGTTGTCGTGGAATGAAATTAAAGGGACACTAACCAGAGAGGCAGTTTAGATTGACAGAGTATTTTTTCAAAACTGTTTCTTTTAGTTGTTTTCATTGCAATGGTTTGATTATTAGAAGAGACAAAGAAGGTTTAAATCCCATTTTTCGAGCAGAAAACAGGGCTACACAACAGGACGAAGAAAGGGACAGGGACCACAGCGCTGAATAAAAACCAAGTGTCTCTATTCTTTCAGGCAGCATATATATATATATATATATATTGTTCCCTCAAGAATAAAGACGCTTGGTTTTTAGTCAGCGCTGTCGTCTGTGTCCCTGTCTTTTTCCTGCTGTTTAGCGCTGCTTTCTGCTCGTAATCATAAACCAACCACCCCTAACGCGTAGTCGTTTTCATTTCCGAATTTCAGGCTGAATCGCCAGCTTTATGACCGTGTAACGTCACGTATTTAAAATCATCATCATCATCATCATCATCATCATCATCCTGGCTACGCCCACGGCAGGGCAAAGGCCTCTACTGTACTTCTCCAACTACCCCGGTCATGTGCTAATTGTGGCCATGTTGTTCCTGCGAACTTCTTAATCTCATCCGCCCGCCTAACTTTCTGCCACGCCCTGCTACACGTCCCTTCCCTTGGAATCCAGTCCGTAACCCCTAATGACCATCGGTTATCTTCCCTCCTCATTACATGTCCTGCCCAAAGCCCATTTCTTTTTCTTGATTACAACTAAGTGTCATTACCTCGCGTTTGTTCTCTCACCCAATCTGCTTTTTTCTTATCCCTTAACGTTACATCCATCATTCTTCTTTCCGTAGCTCGTTGCGTCGTTCTCAATTTCAGTAGAACTCTTTTCGTAAGCCTCCAGGTTTCTGCCCCGTAGGTGAGTGCTGGTAAGGGATAATTAGGGTTGCCATTATCTTGAGGGATAATGGCAACCTGCTGTTCATGGTCTGAGAATGCCTGCTAAACGCACCCCAGCCCATTCTTATTCTTCTGATTATTTCCGTCTCATGATCCGGATCCGCGGTCACTAGCTGTCCTAAGTAGATGTATTCCCTTACCACTTCCAGCGCCTCGCTACCTATCGTAAACTGCTGTTCTCTTCCGAGACTGTTAAACATTACTTCAGTTTTCAGCAGATTAATTTTTAGACCCACCCTTCTTTCTGCTTTGCCTCTCCAGGTCAGTGAGCATGCATTGCAGTTCGTCCCTTGAATTACTAAGTAAGGTAATATCATCAGCGAATCGCAAGTTCCTAAGGTATTCTCCATTAACTCTTATCCCCAATTCTTCCCAGTCCAGGTCTCTGAATACCAACTGTAAACACGCTGTCAATAACATTGGAGAGATCGTATCTCCCTGCCTGACGCCTTTCTTTATTGGGATTATGTTGCTTTCTTTATGGAGGACTACGGTGGCTGTGGAGCCGCTATAGATATCTTTCAGTATTTTTACATATGGCTCATCTACATCCTGATTCCGTAATGCCTCCATGACTGCTGAGGTTTCGACTGAATCAAACGCTTTTCCGTAATCAATGAAAGCTATATGGTTATATTCCGCACATTTCTCTATCACCTGATTGATAGTGTGAATATGGTCTATTGTGAAGTAGCCTTTACAAAATCCTGCTTGGCCCTTTGGTTGACAGAAGTCTAAGGTGTTCCTGATTCTATTTGCGATTACCTTAGTAAATACTTTGTAGACAACGGACAGTAAGCTGAGCGGTCTATAATTTTTAAGTCTTTGGCGTCCCCTTTCTTATGGATTAGGATTATGTTAGCGTTCTTCCAAGATTCCGGTGCGCTCGAGGTCATGAGGCATTGTGTATATAGGGCGGCCAATCTTTCTAGGACAGTGTTCCCACCATCCTTCAACAAATCTGCTGTTACCTGATCCTCCCCAGCTGCCTTCCCCCTTTGCATAGCTCCCAAGGCTTTCTTTACTTCTTCCGGCGTTACTTGTGGGATTTCAAATTCCTCTAGACTATTCTCTCTCCCATTATTGTCGTGGGTGCCACTGGTACTGTATAAATCTCTATAGAACTCCTCAGCCACTTGGACTATCTCATCCATATTAGTAATGATATCGCCGGCTTTGTCTCTTAACGCATACATCTGATTCTTGCCAATTCCTAGTTTCTTCTTCACTGTTTTTAGGCTTCCTCCGTTCCTGAGAGCATGTTCAATTCTATCCATATTATACTTCCTTATGTCAGCTGTCTTACGCTTGTTGATTAACTTCGAAAGTTCTGCCAGTTCTATTCTAGCTGTAGGGTTAGAGGCTTTCATACATTGGCGCTTCTTGATCAGATCTTTCGTATCCTGCGATAGCTTACCGGTGTCCTCTCTAACGAAGTTACCACCGACTTCTATTCCACACTCCTAATGATGCCCATAAGATTGTCGTTTATTGCTTCCACATTAAGGTCCTCTTCCTGAGTTAAAGCCGAATACGTATTTGTAGCTTGATCCGGAATTCCTCTATTTTTCCTCTTACCGCTAACTCATTGATCGGCTTCTTAAGTACCAGTTTCTTCTGTTCCCTCTTGAAGTCTAGGCTAATTCGATTTCTTACTTAATTCTAGTATTTAAAATGATATTACCGTATTTGGGTCACTGGTAGCCCAGCACAAGTTGTAGAAACTTACTAAATGCAGCCCCTGGGCTCTTTTAGAATAACGTAGCCCTCCTTCACGGGTAACAATTTACGTACGCGCGAGAAGACGTCGTCAAAATTCGTGATATCGCCGTCAAAATCCGTGACACCGCCACCAGTCTTTCTTTTTCGTCTTTTCTATCTTAACAAGTCTCTCGTCACAGTAAGAATGGTATTTTGTTATTTTAGAACGGTAATTTACTTCTATAGCTGAAATTATTTTCCTCTTTAGTGTGCCTTTGGAAGGCTAGGTCGGCAAGGCGACCTTATTTTGGATGACCTTGTGTAGACAGGAACCGAATATGGGTCACTGCCACCATTTGTTATGAGAAAAATTAGTGCAACAAAAAGACAGCGCGTACAGGAAGGAAGACAAAGGAGGCAAATTTTACATATTGCCATGATACATAAAAAAAACACTTATGCTCACTATAAAATGTGGTTAAATATTTGAAATCGGAATAGAAAGATTTTGTGTGCAGCCGGAGATTCAACGCTCTAGGTTATATATTAAAAAATAAATTCTTCGACTAGCATCTCCCCTTAAGCACTGCTCCTGAAATCCATATTTATTGTTGACTTACCAACGACAACTAGGCAAGTCTTTTGGCTATGTTCGATAAATTGTTTGTTGCTAATGGCTGTGAATATGTTTAAGAGAACTATTGCTGTTGCTTAAACTGTGCAAATAGCGGAAGGCTCTACAGGGCAAGATCTGCCCAATCGCTTGTTTAGAAACCTGGCCATTCGTTAACGAAGTCTGCAACTAGCTCATTGTTGTAATTTTCATTTGTAGTTATAACGAGGACGGTAAATTACCGTATATTACCGACTCTTACCATTGACGTAGCGGATGTTGCGGGGCTCGAAGTGTGCAGCAGCAAAACGAAGTCTCCTACTTCGCCATGTCCAGAAGACTCTGACAGACGAGGGCAAAATGGTTCCACGTGGGTCACTTACCCCTTGAGTGGTTGACGGGGACATGCCTTCAAGCCCAGGCGTTGTGACGCAAGACAAGGTGCTCGAACTCTGTGGGGCTCAGGAGCGGGCAACTGGAGTATCGGTTTGCGATGCACCGCCCAATTCGTCTCCCTCGGCAACACGGAATGATGAAATCCGCATCCAGGCTTCAGAGAGAGGGGCCGACGTCTCTAACCTCCATGTCAGTGATGCGAGCCAACCTGAACAGCGAGACAACCTTCTTTCCTTTGGCTGCTCTCTTTGTTTTCACGCCCTTTATTGGAGATAGCCAGAATGCAAGGTATGTGACCTAATGGGTACATGCCTTAAGCATTGCATAGATAGGGGCTGGGGGCAGGAGGAGATATCTATATGTTACTTGAGCGATTGTCAAAATACGTAGTTATAAGCATTAAAATAGAGCGTGAAAAATGGAAAATTGGCGAATACAGAGCGTCTAGGTAGTATTGGTGCATTAATAGAAGATAGTAACACAAATAATATAATACAGTAATACAAGGAATAATACAGTGCAAATGTTGCAATACAAAAGCAATATGACAGCACGAATAGAGTGAGAAATTACAAATAAAGTTTTAAAAACGAAGGAATAGTTTTGAACTAGTCAACTGTTAACAAATACAATGTAATTTCATTGCTTCCAGTGTCTTTTTTTGTCAAATAGAAATGTGCACTGTTTGCTTTTCTGTATGATCACCATTTAAATTTGCTAAATTCCAGACAGACTGGTGAAATTTTGAGAAAATTTAGCTTTATCGTGAAATTTCTTGCTGGAAAAACTTTTACGGTTGGCTGCACACGGCCACCGCACGTCCGTCGCCTTCCGAGTCTTTGTCGAAAAAAAAAACCCCGCAAATTCCCCTTATAACACAATGCGTTCCTTCCACAGCTGGCCGCTGTGAATTTACAGAGGTTAAAAAGTTTGGTGCAGTACTTAATTTCTGTCTCATCTTTGCATTATCTCCGTGTGCAGTGGTCCTTGCTGAGCTTGTGAAATAGCTCCTCGGTGAAGTGTAGTTGAATGACAGTAGTTAGCCCTTAGTAAAGATGAGGACAAAAAGAAAAGCACCCACAGTGGTGCGTTGTCTACTCGTTGAACACAACTATACAAGGGTATGTGCTAGAATGTGTGCATAATGTTCGTGCAAGTCTTACTCATCTGGATGTGACAGAAGATGAAATTTCATTTGATAGTTTTTGTACCTTAACCAAATTGGGCGAAGCATGCGAAAACAAAATGAAAAAGAGGAGGATAGTGAAATGAAAGCGTGCATGTATGATCAGTTCTGTTCTTTGCTCCTCGAACGTCGTGCAATGTCTACTTGCATTTCTGATGTGTTGTCTGCTCCTTCTATGCTTTTTGATTGCGCATAACCTAAAAAACGTAGGTATAGCAGATACGGTTTACAGGTAGTTTTTTCAGCACCAAATAAACTCAGTAAAATATGTGCCGAACTGGATCGTAGAGCTTCAACAAAAATAAAAGTAAATGGTTCTAGGTGCACGGTCAAGCATAGGAAAGAATTTGTCAAGTGCAAGTCGTCCATTGTATACTGTTTGCCCATACCTTGTGGAAAAGTATACATCGGCCGAACGGGTCGGTCGGTGTGTTAACTTTTGGAGCATAAAAGGTCACTGACGGAAAACATTCATTCCCACATTAAAGGGCAATGCTCAGAGCATGGGTGCTGGCCGCTTTTCAATGACACTGCAGTTTTTTCGCACCATAAGGATCAGCTAATTAGGGAAATGGCGGAAGCTTTTCGCATTTACATGCGAGGAGAGGGTTGTATCAGTCAGCCATCTGTTCTTCTGAGCCATCATGAGATTGCCTTTTGGAAGAACACTAGGAAAAAATAAGAGAAAAAAAATGTGTAAGAAAGATTTTTCTTAGGGATGCAACAAATAGGAAAGTAGTGCGCACCATGATTGATAAGTTGCCTACAGAGGCGTAGCCAGAAATTTCGTTCGAAGGGGGGGGGGGGGGGGGGGGGCTCACGTTGCAGCTCGTCCTCCTCCTCATCGAATTTGTCGAGGGATGACATACATGAATAATTGCATTGCAATTGCCAAAGATGCTGCACACGAATTTCTGAACGCTACGCACTGTCAAGACAAGTAAAATATGTTGTTTTTTTTCATAAAAGAATATACTCGTAGGTCCCAGAAATTGTGCCCGAAATAACTGATATTATTGCTTCCGTGCTTTTTGTCTATTTAATAAGTAAAGAAAATATCACACGCACTTTAGAACTATATCAGTTCGAAACCAGCAAAGCTGTGCATGACGCTGATATGCAAAATGTAAAGGCTGAGAAATGAAGAGGTTGAGGACAAATATTTTAATGAAACTTCGTCATTTAAGAACCTTGTTTACATTTTTGTGCATATGCAACGGCCAGGGAAAAATCTCAATGACGCTGTCCTTTGCTCCAATGTATTGCGCAGGAGCAGCTGTCACCGGTCTTGTATTATGAGTAATTGCAACGAAATTATAGTCGCAACAGAGAGCACATATAAAAAGCAGGAGTTCTGCAAAATATACGAGGGCGAGTCAAGTTAAAGTGAGCCAATGTGAATATATGACAAACGGGGCACTTTATTTAAAAGTAGTCTCCATGAGCATTGAGACATTTGTCCCACTCACTAACGAGTCGCGTTATTCCCGTGTCATGAAGCTCCTTGAGTTGCTGCTTCAAAAAGTCTGTAACTGACACCTTCACGTCATCGTCCGACACGAATCTGGTTCCCTTAAGCTGTTTGTTTTTTCAATTGCCCCAAATTGTGGCCGTCACAAGGCGACAGGTCTGGGCTGTATGCCGGATGTTGCAGCGTTTCCCACTTGAACTTTGCCAGTTTTTTTGTTAAACACATCAACGACGTGGGGACGGGCATTGTCGTGGAGAAAGATGACCCCATTCCTCAATTCTCCACGTCGTTTGTTCTTGATTGCGACACGCAGCCGATCCAGCGTTTCGCAATATCGCAAACGATTGATAGTGTCTCCAGGTTTAGTAAATTCGATCAGTAATGGCCCCTGACGATCGAAAAAGAAGTCAAGAGCACCTTTCCGGCGGAAATGACGGCCTTTGCTTTCTTTGGGGATGGCGAATTCGATTGTTTCCACTGTAAACATTGTCGTCGTGTTTCAGGTTCGTAATAGTGGCACCATGATTCGTCCCGGTCACAATTGCAGACAAGAAGTCGTCACCCTCATTGTGATACCGGGTTAGGTGAGTCAAGGCAGCGCTGAACCTCTCCGTCTTCTGGCGGTGCCTCAAAATGTTGGGCGTCCATCGCGCACACAAGAGCCGATAACCGAGATGTTTATGAATTACAGTGTGACCTGAACCATGACTGATGTTCACACGCTCTGCCAGTTCATCTATGCCTATCCTCCGTTCTTGTCTAATCAGCTCATCAACCTTTGCAATTATGTTAGGGGTGATTGTACGGTGGCTGTGGCCCGGTCTTGAATCGTCTTTGCAGCTTTCAAGTCCTTCTTTGAAGCGTTTGCTCCAGCGCTTCACGGTGGCCAAAGAAATACAATGTTTAACGTACACGGGAACCATACGGTGACGAATTTCTTTTTGGAAACCACTTTCAGCGTCCATTATGTCACGCAACCATGTTCAACCCAGTGTATGAGAGCATTAAAGAACATTTATCCTTACACCTGCGTGTCACTTTTCTAAATGAAAAATGCCTGTGTACTACGCGTATGCCTCGCAGATAACGAACGAAGATAACGAAGATAACGAAGATCCCTGCAGGCAGTCATTATTGCGTGGGGTGGGTTGGCTCACTTTCATTTGACTCGCCCTCGTACATTAGAAATGCGGAGGTACAATAAAATGTACAAATGCGAAAATACAGCTTGATAAAGGGCAAAAAGGTGTCACTGGAAACAAAGTTCACTGCACATATACACAAAACCTCGCAACAAGATATTTAAATATACGTATGCGAGTCTCCAATAAATCTACATAGTCTCCAATAAATCTACATATCTAAGAAAAAGTCACTGTATATAATGCGTCAAACACGGCAAATAAATATGTTGGGCAATCACATATTCACAGATCACAGAATCCTAAAGCCCGCCCACCGCCTCCCTCCACTCCCCCCGATGTATCGCGGGCGGCGGAAGGCTGCTCCCTTCCTCCCTGCTGTTCTCCCTTGCGCACAGAAGACTGAGCCGCCGTCGTCGGCTCACCCATGCCAACCCCCCCCCCCCCCCCCCCCCCCCCGCTTTCACTCGCACTTGCAGCATGCCGCGTGCGTTCACGATGTTATCGCCCTTGGACTTTATAGGGAACAAGAGCATGGCAGGAATGCACCTGGAGTGTCCATATAATTGCTATCGAAATAATATAATCAGAGTATCCGGCAACTGAAGCGGCCCGTGGCCCTTTACTCTCCGCAAAAGAAGTAACGGAATCGAACTTTCACCATGCGGCAATTCCCTGCGCCGCAATAGTCTTTTTTTTTCCTTTGTGGGGCCGGAGCACCGAAATGAAAAAAAAAAAGGACTCAAAGGAAAACATGTTGGCCACAATCGAATGCCTACTTTGGGCACCTAATGTGGCTACCGCAGGAATATCGAAGAAAACGTGAGATGCTTGGTCCACAGATAACCATACGCATACAGCTCGGTATCCTACACCGGTGAGACAAGACTTTCCAGAGAGGTTGCGCACAAGCGATCGCGTTGCAATCCTTCGTGTCCTTACAGTGATGGCGGATAGCGACCATTGCTCGTTTACTCGTCTGCTATAGCCAGAAAGCGTCCAAAACTCTGCCCGGCGAAAATAGACTCGGTCAGACAAACGAGCGCGCACCGAAGTGCGCCGCGCGGTGGTCGGGGCAACACGAGAAAAACGCATGCACTCTGGCTGGCTCTGGCAGCCCGCGGGTAGCCAGAACAAGAAAATTGATAAGGCTCAATGTGTACTTGCCAATTAATAGTCAAAGTAGAAAAATAAATAAGAACGTAGTTACCTTTGCTGGCTTTAGTGTCTTGACATGGATGCTTTGGCGCAGGTGAAAAAAATGTTGATATTCTTTTCTGTGACATGACGGCACAAATGAACCACCACAACGCTTCGCCTCATCGGACCTCGCTGCGTACTTTGTCAACTTGTCTGATAGTGTGTTGATTTGGTTTGTCTAGTTGTATGGTCCGATGTACGACTTAAAAGGACACTAAAGCGAAACAATAAATCAGTTTAGACTAATGGAGCATTGTTTGAGATCCCTGCAGGCAGTCATTTCAAAAAAAGTCTTTGATTATTAGATGAGAAAATGAAGGTCCAAGTATCAGTATTTGAATTTCGCGCCGAAACCCCAGCGCTGGTACGTCAGCGTGACGTAGGGATTTCAAAGTACATTTTCGCATTTGGGTCGCGTTGGTTGAATAAAGGTTCCCGAAACTTGCCATGTTTAATATTTGGCTCCTTTAGAACACAATGTAGTCAATCTGTACCGCTATATATATTTAGCAGGCCCTAGAAGATGCCATCAAAACCAAGACGTCACTGCCCTCAGGTGCGAGAACTTAAGTAGGCGTCGCCACCCGTATTTCGTTCTTGCGCTTTTTCTGGCTTACCAAACGTCTTATCGTTGTAAGACTGGTGTTCTTGGTGTTGTAGAACGGTAATTTACTGATGCAGAATAAATCATTTTTCACTTTAGTGTCCCTTTAAGAAATGTTAATGCACCTTTGGGCGTCAAATGTTTATAACATCATACCCACAACGTTCCGGAATTGAAAATCTAAAGCACGACTTTGGAGATGTCAATGCACCGTTCACATCAAAAGTTTATGAGAACTTCATACCCATAAAGTTTCGGAATTGAAATCCATGCGCCCCGTAGATTACGCGGCCTCCGCGAGATGCCGCGACGTGCCCGCTCGGCATCAAAACGCCCTTGAAACTTTGTGCTCGGATGGGGCTCCTTGCGTTATGTGACTCCCGCTGCATGTGCGTTGTCACGAAATCTAGCCCGAGTTTGCAATGTTCACATTGAAATGATTTTTTTTTTCAGCGTGAAAAAGACATTCTAGACAAAATCCAGAATGATTTCCGGCGCCGGGGGTTGTTTTGGTCGGCGGTGCATGACAGCACGAAAAAATTTCGGGGGGAGGAGGGGGGGGGGGCTGAAGCCCTATAAGCCTCCCCCCACCCCCCTGGCTACGCCCTTGGTTGCCTATCGATGACGCCCGAGTATGCACGGGCAAATGAATATGAAAATGCTTTTAATCTTGCGTTGCTCATCTTTGAGGTCTGAAGGTGCGCAGGTATATAAATATGAAGCGTTTGTTCTGAAATAAAGTAGTTGCGAATGCAGCGAGTGTCGTGCATTCTTGTGTGTCTTCGCCTTATCCTTAGTGCGCTGCTTCACCAACATGGTATGATGATTATTCACCAACTCGCCCAACTTTCCACATCAATGCTATAAGGAAGTTTGCAGCCGTAGGATGGGGTCGCATGACAGGGGTAATTGAACGTCGCTGGTAGAGGCCTTAGTCCTGCAGTGGACATAAAATAGGATTGGGGTGCATCTCACTTACCCACTACTCCTTCTAGGTTGTTGACATTGCAGATAGAGTCACGGTGGAAATAAGTTTCATATACGTGCTTCTTTTGGCCAAAAGTGCTGACAAAATGGCTCTGAACTTGCACGGGCATTCGTGCTACAGCTTGAATTAGGAAGGAACAGCGCCAACTAAGACGATCACAAGTGGGGAGAACGACACAGGACACAGGACCTAATTCAAGTATGCACCATCTAGCCCAAATGAATGTTGTCCTGTACTACAGCTATTGCCGGCTCTTGGGAAGTCGTTTGTCGTTGCCAGACACTGGCCGAAGACTGCTGACACAGTGATCTCGCATAGGGCGCTCGTTGCCGCGGCTAGGTTCGTAAGCCCAGCTGTTCCCTCTGTAAGTACGGCAATAAAGCAGACAAGTGCAACTGAGCCACTTGTCAGTGTTTAGCTGTTGGAGTGGAAAGCAATGTATTAGTGCGCAAATCATTTGTGACGGCTGTACAGGCTTGCCCCTGTGGGTCAGTTACTATGGCGTTCCACTAATGATGTGGCGGGTTTGATTCCCAGATGCCACGGCTGCATATACCAGGTGTTTCTACGAAGACTCGAAGTAGTATTTAAAATAGCTGTTTTGAAACAAAAGAACGGTTGCTTCGGAGACATGCCGTCAGTGATGGCGACTACGGGGTGACGAATAACACGTGGTAATAAGTTGCTAATCAACAAAAACCCATTAAATAACTTTTAAACGTTTAGTTTTAGCTCTCTTCGTAATTGCGAAATTGAAGTGACCTCTCCCGTACAAGCTACATCTACTTATGGATATGGAAAAATGCGATTACTCGCGGAATTGTGGCACAATGAAATTCAAAGATGTGGGATCGTTCCCCAGCTGCTGCAAGTTATTTTTTCATCCATTTTCACTTCCATTAATTCATCATTTCTTTAATTCAATTAGTAAGTACAAGTAATTTCCCCTATGTTGTCCTTGGTGTCTTTATTTGTTGGTGTCTTATGATACGATTAATAAAAATCCGGCTCCTCGGTTAATGCCATTTCTTCTCATTTATTACATAACAAGTTTCTCGAATGCGGCAATATTGATGCCTTCAGGTAGCACGTGTGGGCTTATTGGCCAGTTGCCTTCACCCAAAAATATTACGTACTCGTGATGCCTGCGGCAGAAAGGATGTTACACATCCACCGCCAAGGTCTGTGAGCGGTAGCGCTGGCTAACTATCCGAAGGCTAGTTCTAGTAGTAAAAAAAAAAAAAAACCTACATACCCAATAAAGGGAATGGGAGAACGGCGCCGCGGCAGCTCAATTGGTAGAGCATCGCACGCGTAATGGGAAGACGTGGGATCGTTCCCCACCTGTGGCAAGTTTTTTCATCCATTTTCCATTAATTTATCATTTCCTTAATTCATTTAGTAAGTGCAGGTAGTTTCCCTTATGTTGCTCTTGGTGTCATTGTTTGCTGGCGTCGTATAATATGGTTAATAAAAATCTGACTCCTCGGTTAAGCCCATGCCTTCTCGTTTATCCCTATGTACAGCCACTGGCAGTGCTGGCAAGGGCACAGATTTCTTAAAACAAATATAAAAGTACAAATTAGTACGGGAGTGAAATTTTTTGTTTAACCTACACGCTAACACAGTGTGAGTAAGAACATTTTTAGAAGAACGGATTCTTTTTTCTGTCGTGGGGCTCACACAGTCTTATCTGTAAGAAACCGGAGACTATTGATAATCTTTTTTTAATGTGGGGAGGGGGTATATTTTCGGGATATGCTTTAGCCAACGCTAAAGAGGGAGTTTCCACTAGATCAATATGGTATAAAATTTCTGAACATTAGCAGCCACGACAGAATACCATACGACTTGATTATGCTGATTGGCCTGCACTGTCAATGTCGCGCCCGTATGACGGGGTTTCACAGGGATACGGGCGGGGGGGCGGCCTCCCGGTTGTTGTCCCGCGAGTACGTGACACTTTTTGTAGAAATGCAAAGACTGTAAGAGTGTGATCCCGAGTAGCTGTCGAGTGCCCATGACAACGCTCAGGGAATTTTAAACAACGCCAGTCCAGCTCGACTGAGGCTTCAAACTGGAAAATTATTTGTTAGTTTGTTGTACTATTTTCGTTTTGTCTTTTAGGTTGACGTGTATTTCCCTGTGGCCTGCAATAAAATTAATAAAAAGAAAGCGATCGTGGCGTAATGACTAAAGCACCGGGCTGTTGTGTTAGACGGCAGTAGTTCGATTCCTGCATCAGCCACGTATTATTCTCTTTTTATTAAAGAGAGGCGAGAAAGGAATCTACCTATACCTACCTACCTACCTACCTAGCCTAACCTACCTACCGCAAAGTGCTAACAATGAGTCAAAGAATGCTTTGCACTAAAAATAACCCTACTGCACAACATAGCTGCTTTGACCACTTTCTCGATTTTTTTTTTAACACGAAATAGTGTTAAACACACCCCAGGCAGTTTTGCGGTAGGTAGGTGGTAGGTAGGTTCCTTTCTCATTGTTTCCGGCTTCTTCAATAAAAATGAATTTAACTGTCCAATGGCGGAATCAAACGTTGGGCCCGAATCGCAACAACCCGTTGCTCTAACCGTTAACTAGGCGACGATTGCACGCATACTTCTCCTGTATTAAGGCGAGCGAGCTCTTTCAGGCGTCTGGCGGTTGCGGCACATCACATAGCATGAGCGAGAGCCCATGTCACATATTATTGGGTTAGACGCGGGAACGAAACGCTCGCGTCACAGTCGATCATAGCAGTACCTTTCGCGTGTCTTAGGTCGCATATCAAGAAGTTGCCTATAAAGGCTGGGATACATGGAACGCTTTTACTGCGGCAAGTCTGCGATTTTCCCACGTTCGGCGGGCATTCGACGCCCGGCGTCGAGAAAAACGCCCGCCGCCGCCGACAGGGCCCGCCAGATATTCGACGCGCGTCGTCGGACGCTGCCGGAAGCGGCCAGCGAGGGCAGGCAATCACGGCTCACTGGCCGACACCTCCGTCACTTCCGCCTTTCTCGCCGGCACATGCTTCTCGCGCGCGCGCTTCTCTGTTCGCCGGCTTGGCACTTTACGTTGGCGACATGGCCATGGCTTCAAAAGGCAGCTCGCGTGGAATGTAACGATAAGCTGATCTGCGCGGTGCAGAAGCGTCCCATACTGTGGGATAGTGGAAGGGTCGATTATAAAGATTGAAAAGACGGACACACGCCTCTGTGTCAATCTTTTCCGATTACGCACAGCGTGGCCATATCCCGCTTCAGGCACGTACCCAGGATTTTTTTTCGGGGGGGGGGGGGGGGGGCCCACCATCTCCATCATCATCATCATCATAATCATCATCATCATCATCATCATCGTCATCATCATCATCATCATCAGCCTGTTTTATGTCCACTGCAGGACGAAGGCCTCTCCCTGCGATCTCCAATTACCCCTGTCCTGCGCCAACCGATTCCAACTAGCGCCCGCGAATTCCCTAATTTCATCGCTCCACCTAGTGTTTTGTCGTCCTCGACTGCGTTTCCCTTCTCTTGGTACCCATTCTGTAACCCTAATGGTCCAACGGTTATCTAACCGGCGCATTACATGACCTGCCCAGCTACATTTTTTCCTCTTTATGTCAATTAGAATATCGTCTATACCCGTTCGCTCTCTGATCCAAACCGCTCTCTTTCTCTCTGTTAACGTTATGCCTAGCAATCTTCGTTCGATCACTTTTTGCGCGGTCCTTAACTTGCTCTCAAGTCTCTGCCCCATATGTCAGCACGGGCAAAATGCACTGATTGCACACCTTACTTTTCAATAATAATGGTAAGCTTCCAGTCAGGAGCTGGCAATGTCTGCCGTATGCGATCCAACCTATTTTTATTCTTCTGTGAATTTCCTTCTCATGATCAGGGTTCCCTGTGATTAATTGACCTAGGTAAACGTACTCCTTCACAGTCTCTAGTGGCCAACTGGCGATCCTGATCTCTTGTTCCTTTGTCCGGCTATTTATCATTATCTTCATCTTCTGCATATTAATATTCAACCCCACTCTTACACTCTCTCTGTTAAGGTCTCCAATCATTTGTTTTAACTCGTCTGCATTGTTGTTGAATAGAACAATGTCATCGGCAAACCGAACGTTGCTGAGATATTTGCCGTCGATCTTTGCTCCTAAGCCTTCCCAGTTTAATAGCTTGAATTCTTCTAAGCACACAGTGAATAGTTTTGGAGAAATTGTGTCTCCCTGTCTGACCCCTTTCTCTATAGGTATCTCCCTGCTTTTCTGGTGTAGAATTAAGGTAGCTGTAGACCCTCTGTAGATATTCTTACGCGAAGGACGAGTCAGTAAGACGAGAAACTATTTACAGATTATATTTACAACAACGGTTGCAGCACTGACCGGTTAGATTCACAGCGCGAGCCCAGTTCGTTCTTCCTCCTCTTTTCTGGAGTGACGGCGCCCACGCGCCTCGTTCAAACAAACAAATACCACACGCATGTAGCAATATTTTCCAAGCTTTTTACGTAAGCGTTCTGTGCTCCTTGATTACGTAGTGCATCTATGACTGCTGGTATCTCTACTGAATCAAATGCATTTTCGTAATCTATATAAGCCACGTGGAGAGGCTTATTGTACTCTGCAGATTTCGCGATAACCTGATTGATGACATGGATGTGATCCATGGTAAAGTATCTCTTCCTGAAGCCAGCCTGTCCCCTTGATTGACAAAATCCAGTGTTGCCCTTATTCTATTTTATATTATTTTGGTAAATATGTTATATAATACCGGGAGCAAGCTAATGGTCCTATAAGTTTTAAATTCTTTAACGTCTCCTTTTTTGTGGATTAGTATAATGTCTGCATTCTTCCAGTTTTCTGGGACCCTTGCAGTCGATAGACACTTCGTACAAAGAGCCCCAAGTTTTCCAAGCATTATGTCTTCTCCATCTTTGATTAAATCGACTGTTATTCCACCTTCTCCTCCCGCTCTTCATCGTTTCATGTCTTGCAGGGCCCATCTGACCTCATCGCTAGTTATAGGAGAGTTTCTGTATCCTGTTCATTACTGTTTCTAAGTGAGGTATCGTGACTCCTCTGGGTACTGTATACATGTCAGCTTAGACCTGTATAGACCTCTTTTTTCGCTGCTTTTACTAAATCTTCGAGATTGCTGATGATATTATCCTTCTTTTCTTTTAGTGCATACATCATGGTTTGTCCTATGCCGGGTTTCTTTTTTACTGATTTCAGGCTGCGTTCATTTTTTACGGCTTCTTCAGTCTTTCTCATGTTACAGTTTCGAATATCAGTTATTTTCGCCTTGTTGATCAGTTTTGACAGTTCCGCGAATTGTGTAACGCTGTGCGGCCGCCAGTCCCATACAACCGTGTAGAGCGCAAGACTCTGCGATTCTAGACGTACTGCGCTCACCGCGAAAGGTTAGAAAAACGCCCACATAAGCAGAGCAGAGAAGTGGCTACGTGAGGCGGTTCGACCGATAACTATAGAAGCGTCATTCAAAACAAGCAATTGTTCTCCACTTCCGGTGGCGTTTTCTCTACTTCCTTTTTAAATAAAAAGATGTTGATCCATAAATATTCTCATAAACAACGGTTACCTTTTTTTCTTATTCGCTTTTGCTTGCAGTTTGGTTGTTTCCTTGGCTCTCTCCCTTAGTAGGTCGCTTAATTTCTCAACTCCCTGCGATTTTTGTTTCCAGTTGCCAATTTAGCACGAAAAGTGCTATACAATTAGGGAAAAACAGACGAGGTAACGGGCGACAGTCATCTTGCTTATGGGTTTAAGGGTCATTGCAGGGTTTCATGGTGGGCGCTCTTTCACATTATTTTATTTCCCACCTTATCTAACCCATATCACGTGTATATGGTCCCGGGCATCTGCCAGCGTCGCGGCGAGCCGTAACTCAAGGAAATAAGAAAGCAAAGGGAAAAGTTAAACGCAATTGGCGTTTTCTCCGGCAGCAACTCGTTCCATGAGAGTACAGACCAGCTGAGTAACAGCCGCATCCCTCTCCTGGTCCCAGGATCAGCCTAAACAAAGAAGGTTGAACTAACAAAAGCAACAGCTATGCGCGTGACGGTTGAATAGATGGTGACAACTGGACGCATCTCGAGTTAATCGCGCGGGTGCGGAATCTATGAGAAAACTGTCCTTCACATTACAACAGATGCCGATAACTACCGCCATCTAAAAGGAGTGAAAAAGGCAGCATCATGCTGACCGATGAACAGCTGCCAACTCTCAACATTGATCTGGCGGCGCTTTAAGAATGTGTGAGGAGTGGTGGCGTGGGTGGGGAGGGGGGTATGCCACTTGATTTCGGGGGGGGGCGGCCTGGGCCCCCCCGGGCCCCCTCCCTGGGTACGTGCCTGTCCCGCTTATTTCCAACGCAATCTCTCCGCTTAACAGGTACAAAATGTACTGATACATTATTAAAAGCAACTGAAGGAGCTTTAGACAAAGCTTTAGAGTTTTTCTTTTGTATTTTGTTGCTGTCAAGAAAGAGCAAATGTCTGCAAACTTTATTTGTGCATTTACCCGCCGTGGTTGCTTAGTGGCTATGGTGTTGGGCTGCTGAGCACGAAGTCGCGGGATCAAATCCCGATCACGGAGGCCGCATTTCGATGGAGGCGCAATGCGAAAGCACCTGTGTACTTACATTTAGGTGCGCGTTAAAGAACTCCAGGTGGTCAAAATTTCCGGAGTCCTCCACTACGGCGTGCCTCATAATCAGACAGTGGTTTTGGCACGTAAAAACCCCATAATTTAATTTTTATTTGTGCATTTCATGTTGACTAAAGCAGTTTTGCCTTGTCTGGCCACACTGAGGCGGCGTCCGCCGCTTTTTCGCTCCATGCCAGTGGAAGTTGGGCGTCACGCCACCGCGGCGTTTTCTGCTGTGCGAAATTCGTCGAGAAAAACGCTCCATGTATCCCGGCCTTAAGAGCAAAAGTGTGTCAGTTTCTCCCGTTCTTATCTCGTAGCAAATATCATTTTGAGACACTGTGTTGAACTGCACAGCTTTAGAGATGAGCTCAAATCGCAACAAAGCAGGCTATAACGTTTCTTTAAACGAGGGTTTAAACCGAGCTTATACAGTCGCGTACATATTACTTGACTTTTATTGCGAAGCAATACTACTTTAGGTCGCACTTCAGCCCGTTCCCTGGCGAGGCGGTGGTAGGCACCATTGACCTTTAGCCTGACCTCGCTGCGTGACGTCACACCACGTGACCTAGAGTGACGTCACACCAGCTGTGTAAAAACGGGGCCCCATCTCACGCCGTCGCGAGGCGAGGCGGTAGCCACCAACGGCGGCCTAACTCCCGCTCCTCTCACCAGAGGCGCGGCGCGGCGCCCGAGTCATCCTCGCGTGTCGCGACATCAGCAGCGGCCTCCTCGCAGCCGCCGACGTTCGGCGGGTGTCGAGCATCGAGAACGTCGTCATGCGCTACTTGGACCTCTCGTCCTTCAGCTCGATACGGGCGTTCGCCAACGGCGTGCTCAAGTCCGAGATGCATTTGGACGTGCTGGTGCTTAGATGATTCACTGTAAGCCGTAACACTAGCATAACCCAAGCTGATCCGAGAATAACACACTATTGCTTCGCAATCACCAGGCTTAACCAAGCTAAGCCACGGCCGTTTTTTAGAAAATGCGCGATAAAAAGGTACAGGACCAGACAAAGATGTCTCATGTAACTTGCGCAAAAGTTTAAAAAATATCCGAGTGCCACGTAGCTGGGACAGAACTAAGGTAATATTATTAAAGTCAGACTATTTTTGGTATTTTGCCTATTACATAATTAGTTATTATAATTAATGAACTTCATTCTATATTATGTTGAAAGCGAAAGTGTCAATCAGGAAATTGGTACGCCATCATAAAATATTACTGATCCGTCTTTCAGTTGCTCAATTCAGGCTGGGAAAAAACTTTTATGTGCACATATAGAGCAACAGAACGAGGGATCGAGAATCTTTCATGATGGCCTGCGTTTTCTTATTGACAACTTCGCTCTGATTACAATATTTGATAGGGTAACAAATAGTAATAACTAACTGTGTAATTAGGCAAAAAAAAAAAACTATTTCTTGCTCCAAGCGACGGCAAACTACATTACATTGGCTCTGTCCAATTGCGTGTCACTGGCATACGTTTAAATTTTGGCATAAGTTACGTGAGACACCATGTATACTACTTTTAATAAAACAATGGATGAATTTCGCTCGTCTGGCCTTTGTCTAGAGATCTTTTTGCGAACTCGTATGCACTTGTTGTGTAATACTCTCGCCAAACCTATGTCATCAATGTACTCGAACCGGTACAGAATCATGCGACTCGATTCACACGGTCTTCATATTCGCATGACATCAACATTTCACGGTTAAAAGCAGAATCTAACTTGACAACTGTCGCGATTCGTCACCGCAACGCCCCGCTCTCTTTACCATAAGGTTTTTTTAAAGGTGGCCGAATCACCCATCTTGCATCATGCCACCTGAACGCATATCATAGCGCGTCGGCCACCGATTGCAAGTTTGCAAGACTAGTGCAGCCTTGTGAGATGCCCTTCCTCACATCACGCGGCGAGAACGCGATGACCTTCCCTATAATTTTTAGGTATAGTGCGTGAGGGAGATATAGTGTTGACAAAGATTAAGGGGAACGCGAACGTAGTTTCACACCGCAGTTTAGGATCGTACATTTTTAAACTGGAACTATAGCCACAGGAGTCGGAATAAGCGTACCCTAAAGAGGATTCAATACAGTAAATAAATAAAATATGAGCCCGGAAAACGTTTTTTAAACCACAATTAGCCACTCTCCATTCGGCAGCTATATATTTGATTTGCTCTGCAAGTAACTTCTCAGTCATTAGTCGAGAAGAACAGGCAGAATCGTGCTATTTCTCCCAGCTGATTATTAAAAAAAAGAAAGATTACCCTACCTAATACATTGCAGCTCGCATAATTTTGCCATTACTTATGAAACGGCAGTGTAGAGTCGATCAGAACTTGAGCTGTCATTGAAGATTGTTTACCCAACAAAGAAGAAGTAAACATGCCACATTACGTGGTGTATAAAAGTGCCCATACAAGTAATGTCGCTGGACTCGGGGACATTCCTTGTTCGACTACTGTTACCGACTTCAAGTCTCCATCTTCCTGTGAACTTCTGTCTTGTTTGGATAACGTAATTTAAGGCACATGCAGAGTTGCTTCCCTATTGCGAAAACCAGCGTCTTCCAGTGCCTTACAGTGTGAAACCAACGCGTTTTTTGACGCTGGCGCTCGCTGGGAGTCACTGGGACGCCAGGGAGAACGCTATATACGAGCTGGCTCACACTGGACGAGACGCTGGTTTCACTGCCATGACGCTGGGGCGCACTGGTTTGGGCTGTACACGCGCTGGTTCTCGCTGCAGTTCGCTGGCTCGCACTGGAAACAGCGCTGGTTGCGTTTGTGCCGCACTCGTTACAGTACGCAACGAGGATAGGCGCTGGTGAATATTAAATATTTTATACAATTTCATCGCTTGATACCAGTCTCTTGTCCTAAATAACGCTATAACTTGGGGTCATAAAAGTCTCTTTCGTGTCGCAGCTTGGAATAAAGGTGCGTGAGCTGCCCTGTGCATATTTCACACTGAAGATCACTATCGTTTTTTGCATTTTCCCTTTTGACTGGGTGGATAGCTGCATTCCTGAATGAAACCACGCAAACGCAGAGGACGCCGAGTGAACTAGGAATCAGATGACAGTTGTTTTTGCAAAGGGAAACCGAGGAGCTGACGTGAATATTGTCATTTCGTTGTTTGAAGGTCGGTATTTTCCGTTATGGTTCCTGCGGGATGTGCTGCGTTACGCCCCAAATTGACCGTGCGCTTTGTTTGGGTGCTCCCCATGAGGCAGCCCTTTCGTCAGCGTCCGCCCAGACGGCGACGGGGCCTGACACCGACTGTGACGGGCAAAGAAAGGATCTCACTTCGAGGCGACAACAACCGCCGCCCGCGGTGGAAGCGGTAATGACGGCGAAGGCCAGTCTCTTGACCTGGACGAGCTGACCGTCACCGAGAGCCCACTAATTGATGCAAAGGGCCAACGTCAAGGACTTCCTTGGGAACTGCGTCTACTTCAGGTTCGCAAATTGCCCGTTGGTTGCCTCCTATACGGGGCCGATCGCGCAACATTGGAGGCGGAGTCTGGCGGAACGGTGCGACGTCATGGGTGGGATATTGCGAATAATTCGACGATTGTGATTGGCCGAGACACAGTCATCAGATTCCCTCGTCCTTTCAGCTAGGGAAGACGACTGTGGTAAAAGCGGACACCTATAGTGTCCTTTCGTGTGCTGACATGTGTGCTCAAGCATGTAGTGAGCTCAGACATTCAAATTGTTGATACATGGAGTTGCCTCCCATATCTGGAATCAGGGTAGAAATTTAAAATAAGCCCTTTTTTTTCTTTCGCTGCTACTCCCGGACGTACTCACTCCCGTGCCTGGAGGATTCCTGGCCTTAGCGCTACCCCGAGCCGCAACAGCAGCGACTCCCGACAAATGAACTTGGCTTTTGCAGGAGTTGTTCCACCGGGCGCTTGGTTACGATGACCGCGGCGATGGCCGCCTGATTCCGTGTCCCATGAGTTTCCCTACCACAGGATGAATACTTGGATGCGCCTCGTGACTGACTATCAGAAAAAGGTAGGGCCCGGTCAAGGTGCGCTCAATGACGCTGCCCCTCCTCTGTCCGCTGAAGAAACCGGGAAACACCAAGGAAGATACAACACGAAATCAGCCTCCCCACAAATGAGTCGCAGATTTTTTGTGTTGAAAAAATTCGCTCGTCTCCTAAGCTTGCCCGGTCCGCTACTACACCCAAACCATAAATTTCGGAGATTGCCCTTCCGACCATCTGTCCAACATCCCCGCAATGCACTCATGTAACTCAATGGGCAGTATTTTTAAAGATATTTCCAAAGACCGCCTGAATTTCAACAACTGTACGCCCTTCTATTACCACGAGTACTTACGGCACTTATTTGTAACGTTCCTGCTCCGTTATAGCAGTGCATTAATACGGACCAAAATCTGCTGCAATGCAGCAAAGACGTTACGAGTTCTCATGGGATTTTGAGGATGGCATGGGTTTTGAGATATGCGCCATCATACTAGCGCTAAAAATGCAGTCTTGTTCTACTTAATTTTTTAACAAGCCGCTCTTTTATGCCTTGAAGCACAACAGTGTAACTGGAACGTTCATGTATTTCATTGCCCACTTTGGCAATGAATATATTGAAACTGATGTCATCTTGAAAATTAATTCTTAGAGGATACGCCTTGCAAACTCACCGGCAACAATTCCGGTATGTGCCGTAAAGTTACTAATTAAAAAGTTGAATTAGTGAAGTTTTGTTGATTAGCTGAATATGTGCTCTGATTTCTCGTGCGAGTAATATACGCCCCGGAATAATTGAGATCAAGAACAAGAATCATGCTATCTGCCATAGGCGATTTTTAGAAACTCTGTAAAATTTTTAAAAATGATCACCCGATATAGTTTTCCATATATGATCTCCTACATTCGCCGTGGTGGCATAGTAGCTTTAGTGTTGTCCTGCTAAGCGGGAGGTTGCGGGATAGAATCACGGCCGCGGCGGCCGCATTTCGATGGGGGCGAAATGCAATAACACCCGTTAATTGGGTGCACGTTAAAGAACCCCAGGTGGTCAGAATTGACCCGGAGTCTCCAATTACGGCGTCCCTCAAGATCATATCGCGATGTTCGCGTGTAAAACCCCCAGAATTTAATTTTTAATGCTCTCCTTGCGCACGGGACGTATCTGAACTTCGTCTGAAACAGCCAGTTGCGACACAAGCATGCATTCGCTCGTTTTTGTAGGGACGAGGCGTAAATGCGACACTGTGTGAAAGCGTAAAAATACAGTGTCCGAAAGTATACGGTCTATTTGTTTATTTTTTATTTCTTTATTCTATTTATTTTTATTTACTCCAGAGCACCCCCGCGTTGCCCTTGGCCCTTACAGAAGGGGGGAGGGGGGTCATAGCATGGATATGAATAACTCTATTTTATCAACGTACCTCATCTTTAGGCATCTTGTTCCATTCCTTTATGAATTTTGGAAAAAAATAAATTAGCGAACAGGCCCGTCCTCCCCGGTATTCACGTATTTTTAGGGTACTATTGATCATTGCGCTTGGAAATATAAAACGGTTTCCTTATTAATCCCAACCCTATTGTAGAATATTTGAAAAAAACAGCTTTAACCTCACTTTTCTTCGCCGTAAAGACCTCGATTCCCAACTCAATGCTTGCTTCATCATGCTAACACTCTCCTTTCTTTTATACCTGCCCAGGACAAACCTGGCCGCTCCACTTTGAATACACTCTATAGTTTGAGAATCCCGGCCACGGCGGCCGCATTTCCATGGGGGCGAAATGCGAAAACACCCGTGTGCTTAGATTTAGGTGCACGTTAAAGAACCCCAGGTGGTCGAAATTTCCGGAGTCCTCCACTACGGCGTGCCTCATAATCACAAAGTGGTTTTGGCACGTAAAACCCCATTATTTAATAATATTTTTATTAGTTTGAGAAATCAAAGTGGTTTTTGACGGATCCTTCGCGGGTTCATCTGAAACGATTAGACGTGTAAGATCTCCTTGCATAACGGTCTGAGCTGAGTCGCCCTCTCTATAAAGGCGGTCTGGCCCAGCCTGACCAGCGCTCGTTCACCCAATAACATTGACACAAGCATGACAGGTGAATTTCAGCACGAAAGGCTAACCGCGATCCAATCTGTTCGGATTCATGCGAACACCCTCTGTATTACTCCCTGCAGCATGCCATAAAGGGCGCTATAACGTAAAGCTATTCCAAACTTTTCGATTCCAAATTTGCCATCACCTTTTCGCGATTGGTCAAAAACTTTTTTGAGACACACCACTGCGCCTGTCTGTCACGCGACGTCACGAAAACCGCGATGGCTCCACATCTGATATGACGCGTACACACTGATTATGCATCATTGGACTGAACAAAAAAAAAAGTTATTTTTGATTGGACGCCTTTTCGGAGATTGGAACAAAAACACATTGGAATAGTTTTACGTTATAGGGCCCAATATCTGTCTTTTTTTAAAAAGCTGTTGTTCTCGGAATACAGTTACAGTAACCTCCAACTGATCATGAGAAGGAGAGTTAAGGAAGGATAAAGATGGGTTGGTGTGCATACGGTAGGCATTACCAAATCCTGTCTGGGAGGTTGCCACTGTCGTTGAGAATAAAAGTGCACACTCGATGCATTTTACCAGTGTTAACATATAGGGCAGAATCTTGAAAGTTAACAAGTAAGCTTCAAAGCATAGCACCACACAAAGACCGATGGAACAAGAAACGTTAGGCGTAGCTTTAGGAGACGGAAAGAATGGTGCGAACCGCTAACAGAGATAGCAGATATTCTAGTTGGCATTAAACGAAAAAAAGATGGAGCTGGGCGGGTCATGTAATGCGTAGGGCAGACAACTGGCGGACCATTATAATTAGAGAATGTGTGCCGAGGGAAGGGAAGCGCGGTCGAGGAAGGCAGAGAATTAGGTGAGGTGATGAAATTAGGACATTTGCAGGCGCTAGTTAGGAATAACGTAGCGCAAGAGAGGGGTAATTGTCGTCCTGCAGTGGACATAAAGATGTCGCAGTTTAGCCCGAAAGGCGAAGGATCGATTGCTATAGAAAATTATTAAACAGCTATAGTAGTTCCATCGATCCCGTAAACGTTCAAACTTTCGCTTACTAATTAAATTAATAAGCATGGTGGGACGAGCGCGCAGGCAAGCATAAACACATCTCATTCGATGACCGCGGACACTCGCTGTCAAAAATACTGGCGTGACGAAGAGGGGCAACACAAGCGAGCAAATTGACCTTCGTGCTGCCTCTCGCTTCAACAACGCCAACTAAGCGGCGAGACCACAGCGCACACGAAGCTATCAGGCCTCAGCGCACCTAGACTGCAATTAATCGCGGATCGCTCTCAAGATGGGGCCTGCGCGGCCGCGCTAAGCCCTGTACGCAGCCTTTTTCTTCCTTTTTTTCCCACACTACAATTAAGTATTGTTCAAGTTCGCCGAAAATGTATCGTATATCTAGCCGCGTTCGTGGCCGCATGCGTACGGGTGACTCCGAAACCACGATGTTAGAACAATTGAGGAATACCATGTTGCGTCACCTGCTGCAATCAGCAAAGCCCCTATTGCGCGGAAAATTTCAAGAATGTTTTCAAGCATTTGAGATATATGAAATTGACTTTGACTGACTGGAAGTGAGCGCATCGTGCACGATATTATTATCTTTAACGGAAATCGGCTGTATATATTTAGCCTAGCCGAATTCACGACGACCTGCGTATGTGTGGTCTTCGGTACGCCTGTAGGGTTTACCTAGCCGAGTTCACGGCCGTCCGCGCACGTGCGATTCCGGAACTACGAGGCCAGAGCCGTTTAAAAATCGTTCCATATTGAGTTACCCATCGCGATCAGGAAAACACTTCTATCGTGGATAAATCAAAGAAGTCTTTAGGCATGTAGGACCCTCAGGGCTGTACTTGTCGGCGACAAGGTAGCCTCGCCACCTGTGGGTTTATCTGACTGAGCTATGTCGAATGCTCGGTTGCCATAGTCGGAAGTTCGAATCTCGCCATAAGAGTTCTTTTTTTTTACGATGGTGAGCTTGAAATTCACCTCCTCCAGTGTACAACACCTGCAGGATTGGAGTGACGCCTGTCACCGGCAAAAGATGCTGACAGCGACTGGGACTATACTAATCCAGGTACAACCAAATTAGGAAGGCCCACTAAGCTTCAACAAGACACCCCTCACCAGAACAGGAATTGGCCTCCCTGGTGCAGTATTCGGCCGCCCCCTCCCGAATGGCTCACTCAATTACCCAATGACCTGACCAATGCGGCGGTCAGATCTGTAAAGCAGCAGAGGGTGCTAATAATCTCTGGGTCCGGACAGGCCGCCAATGGAAATGGACCCTTGCAATGTTTAACACCCGAACCTTCTCGAGTGAGGCTAGCTTAGCAGGACTCTTTGAAGAACTATCAGACATCGTTTGGAATATCATCGGCCTTAGTGAGATTAGAACTGGTGATGCTTATACATTGCTGAATAACGGACATGTCCTCTGCTATAGAGGTCTTCTAGGTAAGAAGCAATACGGGGAAGGATTCGTAATCCATAAGGACATAGCGGGGAACATTGACGAATTCTACGGCATTAATGAGAGTGTAGCTGTAGTCGTAATCAAACTTAATAAGAGGTATAGATTAAAGGTAGTACAAGCCTACGCTCCAACATCAAGTAACGATGATAGGAGCGTAGGAACGAGGAAGTAGATCAACTTTATGAAGATGTTGAATGAGCGATCAGAAAAGTGCAAAATCAGTATACTGTAGTAAGGGGCGACTTCAATGCAAAAGTGGGGAAAAAGCATGCTGGTGAACAAGCGATTGGCAACTACGGCGTCGATTCTAGGAACGCTAGAGGAGAGATGCTGGTAGAGTTCGCAGAAAGGAATAAGCTTCGAATAATGAACACTTTTTTCAGGAAGCGTAGCAACAGAAAGTGGACCTGGAAAAGCCCTAATGGCGAAACAAGAAATGAAATTGACTTCATATTTTCTGCTGATCACAGCATAGTGGAGGATGTAGAAGCGATAGGTAAGGTAAAGTGCAGTGATCATAGGTTAGTAAGAGGTAGGATTCACCTCAATTTGAAGAGAGAAAGAGCAAAATTGGTCATGAAGAAACAGGTCAACCTAGAGGCAGTAAGGGTAAAAGCCAACAAATTCAGGTTGGTACTTGCAAACAAATATGCAGCCTTAGAACAGAGATGATGATGACATAGAGCTAATGAATGAAACCGTTACTAGGTTGGCTTAAGAAGCAGCAATTGAAGTGGAAGACAAGGCACCAAGACAACCAGTAGGCAAGCTCTCCCAAGTAAGAAAGAACCTAATAAAGAAACGACAAAAAAATGAAAGTGTCCAACTCAACCAATCAGATAGAATTCGCGGAACTGTCAAAACTGATCAACAAGGCGAAAATGAGTGATATTCGAAACTATAACGTGAGAAAGGCTGAAGAAGCCGTAAGCCGTAAAAAATGGACGCAGCCTGAAATCAGTGACAAAGAAACTTGGCATAGGGAGACATAGGGAGAAATTTGGCAAGAAGGTAGACGTTAAGGAATTGAAAAATTATTGGCCCATTAGTTTACTCCCAGTATAATATAAAATATTTAGCAAAATAATCTCCAATAGAATAAGGGCAACACTGGACTTTAGTCAACCAAGGGAACAGGCTGGTTTCAGGAAGGGATACTCTACAATGGATCACATCCATGTCATTAATCAGGTTATCGAGAAATCCGCTGAGTACAATAAGCCTCTCTGTATGGCTTTCATAGATTACGAAATGCATTTGATTCAGTAGAGATACCAACAGTCATAGCGGCATTACGTAATCAAGGAGTAAAGAACGCTTACGTAAATGCCTTGGAAAATATCTACAGAGGTTCTACAGCTACCTTAATTCTACACAAGAAAAGTAGGAAGATACCTATAACGAAAGGGGTCAGACAAGGAGACAATCTCTCCAATGCTATTCACTGCGTGCTTGGAAGATGTATTCAAGCTGTTAAACTGGGAAGGCTGAGGAGTAAGGATCAACGACGAATATTTCAGCAACATTCGGTTTGCAGATGACATTGTCCCTTTCAGCAACACTGGAGACGAGTCGCAACGAATGACTGAGGACCTTAACAGGGAGAGTCTAAAAGTGGGGTTCAAGGTTAATATGCAGGAGACAAAGATAATGATAAATAGCCGGTAAAGGAACAAGAGTTCAAGATCGCCAGTCGGCCTCTAGAGTGTGTGAAGAGTACGTTTACCTAGGTCAATTAATCACAAGGAAGCCTGATCATGAGAAGGAAATTCACAGAAGAATAAAGATGGGCTGGATCGCATACGGTAGACATTGCCAGCTCCTGACTGGAAACTTACCATTATCATTGAAAAGGAAGGTGAACAATCAGTGCATTTTACCAGTGCTGACATATTGGGCAGATTTGAAGACTGACAAAGAAGCTTGAGAACAAGTTAAGGACCGCGGAAAGAGCGATGGAACGAAGATTGCTAGGCATAACGTTAAGAGACAGAAAGAGAGCGGTTTGGATCAGAGAGCAAACGGGTATAGACGATATTTTAATTGACATCAAGAGAAAAAATGGAGGTGGGCAGGTCATGTAATGCGCCCGTTAGATAACCGTTGGACAATTAGGGTTACAGAATGGGTACCAAGAGAAGGGAAACGCAATCGAGGACGACAGAAGACTAGGTGTAGCGATGAAATTAGGAAATTCGCGGGCGCTAGTTGGAATCGGTTAGCGCAGGACAGGAGTAATTGGAGATCCCAGGGAGAGGCCTTCTCCTGCAGTGGACATAAAACAGGCAGCTGGTGATGATGATGATGATGATGATGATGATGATGATGACGACGACGACGACGTGAATGATGCGCTAGCTCCCGGGCATTCGCCTTCCCGATTTCACACCTATATTTCAGGCAGAATTATTAGCGATTATATAAGCGTTACGAAAACTTTCCCAAAACGACCAATTAGCTGTTATTGTGACCGACTCGCTATCTGTATGTACAGCACTAACTGCATCTGTAGATACAAGAATTCAAAGAACATTTCGTTCGATGTTACCTCCGTACTTACGGAAAGTATGTTTACTTTGGGTACCGGGACATCATGGGTTACACTTGAATGAAATGGCCCATTCACTCGCACGAGCATCCCTCAACGGCCCTATCATATCTGTTTTGCCAACATCAGCTTATGTCACCGCGGTTAGGCACAGAAATTTCGCTATATCCCAAAACTCTGCAACCTCCATGCTAACACCGTCTTCTGATTTCCACCATCTTGGCTGCCCATGGAATAATAATTGGTGTCCTACAAGACAATTGGAAGTTTCTTTTACAAAACTGAGATGTCGTATACCTCCTCTAAATTTTTACTTACACAGGCCTGGTCTCGCTATGTCCCCTCTATGTTCTTTTTGCAGTGCACCTGAAACTATCGAACAATATTTTCTCTCCTACCGCCGCTTTCTAAGACAAAGAAAACTATCAGTATACTCATTCACCAAACTTGGGCTATCGCTAACCTCGCCAACCATTCTTTCTTTTGGTGCGACCTCACTGGGATCCAGCCACAGGGATGCTTTTCTTGCAATTTACAATTTTATTAGAGAGACAAAAAGAATAAATTGCTGAATTTCTAAAATTATCAATATTTTTTGTTTCATTTATTTACGTTAACTTATTTTATAAAAATTCTTAACAATATTTTCATCACACGTCTAATTTACAGTTCTAGTCCCACGCTCCACTATTTAAATCTAGTTTGGCTTTACTTCTAAGCATACGAAAAACCGCCTGCTTCTTGGCCAATGCGCCACTGCCTGGGACACAAGACAAGACATTCCGACTAGTAAAATGCATATGTGTGGTCCCGTCTTCATCCTCGCACTCGTACCAATATTTTCAAAAAGCATACGTATGTGAAGTCGCTAGAGCGTTATACCGTATATAGTCGCGTATAAGCCGCACTTTCTTTCATCCAATTTTCTCAGGTGCGAGTACGCACGAATCAGGCCTATAGCTACACATTAACACACTCTAGTGCCACTGCGACTACTGTGTCAGATAATTAAAAAAAACTGGCGACATATATAAACATTTTATTTGACTATTTATCGCCGCTATCAAGCTAAGCACTCTCGGGCGAACTCAGCTCAGCGGCACTCTCACCACTGGCGGGCGAGCTCGCCTCGTCGGCGCGCTCCCTGAGCTGGTCGTCCTCTGTGCCTTGCTGCACACTTGCTGAAGACATGTGCGCTTCAGTCGTCCTGTTGGAGTTGTTTCGTGGTTGCCCCTGTTAGTTCGACGCGCAACGATGATGATAACGGTATGTGGTGAGTAAAAAAAAAACTAACTGGTGCCATCTTGTAGCGTTTTCTGGGACTAGGCACATTTTTGGCGTTTTTTTTTTCTTCAAATTGTTGCGTCCGGAAATTGTGGGTGTGGGCTATACACGAGGAGCCTTATACACGAATATATACGGGAATATATATCTCAGTAGCATTATTTTAGCTCGAATACATCCATTATGCGAAATGTTTTCTCAGAACGAATTTCCCACTATAACCGAAATATATAGAAAATATCAGGCAAGCAAACACACCTAATGTTTTTGAAAAAAACTTTTTCTCCTGAATAAACTTGTTTATTTATCATATACTCGAGGTATATTTACCACATGGAGTCAGTGGCGTGTGAGGCTCTCTGTTGTTCTTGGTTTATTTTTTGCCACATACTTTCTGCCTAAAGAGGAGCGGGAGAGACAAAATAAACACGACCTCAAATAGTCAGCAGTGAATCCACACGGACACTGGAATAAGTGAATGTACTCTGATGTCCCTACACCTACAAAGCACACCACCTTCAGAAGAAGAAAAGGCGGTTTCTTGTTCTTGTTCTTGTTCCCCAGTGAAATGGCACAACCCACTATGTTGGATCGGCCATGATTCGGGCGGTGAAGGAACTGATGGCAAGTTTTTTTTTGATAAATTAGGGTGAAATTAAATATGTATCTTGCAGATTTTAGCAGTTTCCAGCGGAGCCTCGTCGCTCTTCTTCGTCGCTCTTCTCTTTGTGCCTCCGACTTTGACTAGCAAAAATGATCTAATTCGCTCCAAATCCTGTACCTTGTATTGTTTACAGGTGAATAATTGTCACTTCCGTCAACCAAAATGTGAAAGAAAATGCCAGTTTCCCGTCAATTTTCTATCCGCTTTCTTCCAACGACCAAATGAGAGAAATCCACATCAGCAGATGGACGTGGCAGTCGCCCCGAGGAGAGACGATGACGTTTTTTCCGCGTGCCTCGTGATCCGATGCCCATTTAAGGGGTAGGCAAGCCAGCCGACAGCCATTCGCCGCGTCATCAGTCTACCTGCCGGAAGCTGCTGGAAGTCTACCTGCCAGAAGGACACGTAGCTCTGGAACGAGCGCGCACTCGAGAACACATCGGACTCGGCGCGCTCTTCACCTTGGCGCTTCTTCCGTGAACGAGATCCGTGGATCCCCCCTCGCTTCTTTGGGCTGTTCATCGAATGCAACGCACCAGGAACTCCAACCAATGCCACGTAAGTGGATGCAGGCGCGTGGACGGCGACGTTTTCCTGGGCCGGCTGTGTCCGGTAACCTCACAGCTCCTTCAGCGTCGCCTGGAGCTCTGCCGAAGCAAGTTATTTCGCTGCCACGTGCCGTCCGCGTAGACGCCTGCCAAGTTCGCTCCAGGCGGCGGGGTGGCTTCGCTCCAGCTAACGGCCGCCTCTGCGACATCGCCCTAAGCCATCGCGAGCCACGTACGTTTGCCGACAGCCACGGTTCAGTGGGACATGCTTTGCCCAGGCTTCCCTGTGAGCATCGAGGATGCGACGCTCCATCTCCACCCTCTGCAGGAAACGCCGTGGCCAGGTCGAAGCGCAGCTGTCACTGCGTAGCCGCTAGTCCTGCGGCTATGGGGTACCTGCCTCCGAAGATGGGCCCGACCGCGGCAACAAAGCGCTTATTTCGGCGCCTGGTGCCGGGTCCCGGTCAACAAAACTCGCAGGTTACCAAAAAAAGTGACTGGCCTCCGCCTCACGAACACATCGACAGTTCCGGTCCCTGGAGCACGCTCAGCTCCTTTTCGGTTTGTCCAGGTGGGAACATCAATCGAGACGCTCAGCCTTGCTCTCGTCGGCTTGCTGAGGCCCATCGCGCAGCCGTGCAAGTGGTTTCAAGGGGGAGAGGTCGTTGCGGATGCCGGCTGCAGCTTCGCCCTTTTGGAAACCGCCACGCTGCCCATCGTGTCCGTCTCTGGCAGTCAGGTGCAGGAGGCTCCCTTATGGGACAACCGGCGGGAGTGGCGATGGTTTTGCTTTCTGGTAAGCCGCCTGGTGCTGCAAACGAAGGCGCCGGCTTGCGCGCTATCCCGCGAGACGTCAACATCCAACGCGAGACGACCGTGGTTGGCAAATCGCCACCGCGGTGGGCGCTCTCCCCAAGCAACACCACTCGCGGCGCAGCCGGCAGCTCTAGTCCCTGGCCGCCTGGTACCAGTGGCGAGATGGCCACCTTCGTGTCCGTCGTCGGGAAGCAGCTTGCTCGGCATTCCGCCTAGAGGGCTGCTGCTCTCGCGCAGCACGAGGCGGAAGAACGAGAGCAGCACGACCAGAACACCTAGGTCGAAAGTGTCGCGGGCATGTAAACTTGAAGGAATATATAACAACATATTCCTTCTGGCTTCTGCCTGCCTAACTCGACTGTTGCGGGGCAACGCTTTAAAAAACGGCTTGCGCAACTGTTTCTCCGGAGCCTGGCATGCCTCTGTCCATTGAGCCAAGTACACCGTCGCTGCACACATCGCCATCGGCAGTGGCTTCGTTCTCGCCGAGCCAGCAGCCACGCCCACCGGAGCTGTTGTTTTGGCGATTTGCGGACGCCATCGAGTCAGGCACGATGAGAGGCGGCTGTGCAAGCCAGGCCATGGAAGCACCCGGCAGCAAGCAAGTGTGCAATGCCCGAGAGTCTCTCCCTCGAGCCTTGAAAAGACGATGGGTTCAGCGACGGCACAGCGAAGAAGCCGACGACGTCGATACCGTGCGAGGCGCGCTTGGGTACACGGTGAAGTTGGAGCCAAAGAACACAAGTCACTGTTTAACGTAGAACTGTCGTCACGGTGTTTGCGTTCAGTATAATCATGGGGCGTGTGAGAAACTTTTGTAATTGTGGAATTAACCGCGTCTCTTAATGTCTTCGCTATCATTAAGATGGATATTAAAATTGTAGTTCATATATGGGCACAAGCGTAATGTCATGTATATTATTCAACGAAGTGTTCGAAAGTGATTATCACCATGAGTAAGTAAAGTAAGGTATCAGTTTTTTTGCAATACCATTTTCCTAAATGCTTTCATAGCGCGCTTTTACTAAGAGCAACGCCACTGGATCAGTATTTGCTGCAGGCTCTTGCCCTGAGCTCCCAAAATGATTCGAATATGCAACATGCGGTCTTTAAAGTCCCCAAATTCACAGTTCCTCGGTAAAATGTTAAGTTCATGGTGGGCTTGTAATGTTCCTTAAATTTCTTAATAAAAAAGAGCAATTCCACTCGGTAAAGGTGGATGACCAGCGTAGCTTTATATAACTATAAATAAAATAAAATTGCAAAACAGTATAATACATATATGCACGTTATTTTTATTGGTATTTACGTCCCCCTCGTGACCACAGTAATTATGGCTTTAGGGTCGCTATAATAAACGACCATGGGCTCTGCGACGACACTGGAGATGTTCTTAGGGAACGTTAAGCCTCTGCACGACTGATGGCGCGTCGTGGAGGCATTCATCGTGGTGTAACATCGAAGGTCGAACCTTTCCAAGAAAAAACGCCAAGAGCCACTTTCCATCGGGACGAGACACATCGACATTAAATTAACCCACAATGAAGATGGGATTGGACTTCACCGGGAGGATCGACCCAAATTTGTCAATCATAAATTCTTCAAGGTCCATCTTTGACATTGCTGCATGTACGCTTACGGTGGCGACAGCGATTCCGTCCCCATTCTGTACGGCGCACGCGTCGTCGCATTCCACGGCAAGGCTCTCGCCCGTAGTCGGTAAGGCATAGGGCGCAACGGCCGCGCTGTCGTTGTTTGCGGAGATCGCAATGCAGCAAACCATCGCCCATCATCCATCGCCGGTTTAGACACATTTGGTTTCAAACTTGGCCGGGACACATACGCTGATACCACATTGCTTTATGATTAAGCTATTTTAGCTGTATATATGCCGCCATAGTTTTTGCCTAAGTACATCACGAAACGCTGGAAACACCACAGCTCCGATGTAAAAAGATTGGCTCGCCATCCCGGCCCTACGAAAGCGGATGTTCAGGGAAGGTGTTGAAAATCACCACTACAACTGCTGAGTGACATATGGAATGCGTTAATGCTTTAGAGTAATCGTAGTAAAGGTAATTTTGACAGCACGCCGCCGCCAATAGCGGTACTGCAACAACATTGAAATCATTTGCTAGGCTGGTTCCTTTACATACGAAAGGCCAGGGACGCCACTTCCCACGTCGCAAGCTGCCATCGGCGCGGCAGCTTGCTCAACAGTCATCTTTACTGGGAAACGAATGCGGGGAGCGCCACGTGCCTCGCATTGTTTTCAGGAGGGCTTATCATCAATTATGTGGCTCAGATTATTGTTTTGTGATTGTTTTTTATTAAAACGTATGCAGTTCTGTATGTTGTATGTGTGATTCTAAAGAATGCATGCGCTGTTCCCTTTACTGACAGCTTGAAGCCTCTGTCTTGCGGGGGTACGAGCCACTGCTCCTGGCCCTACGCTGCCGCCGCGATTGGCCAATATTTTTGCTTGCGGACTCGGACACGAAGTTCCCGGACAGCCGGCCGCGAATTTTGACAGCGAAAAGAGCGGGCAACAACTTCCTTCACTGTAAAGCTTCGTCATCATTTCTGTCCTTCGCTTCCTCAAACTTGAAGCTACTGTACGACTTCCAAACCTCTTCGCCTATGGTAACAAGCAACGTGGCTGAACGTCTTCTGGCTGCTTGTTCAATTGCGTAGCAGTGAAAAACAGCAGAAAGTCACTTCTACAAGTTTTCCACGCAATCCAAGGGTCGCACGATGCGTCCACGGGGTTCAGGGGCGATAGCAGCGCCACGTCGGCTGGGTTTCGCTGCCGCCCTGTAGCCAGGGCAGCGGTTGGGCGAACGAGGACTTCATTGCGGTTGAGCAAGTAACATATAAAGGGAATCAACGTAGCGTAAGAGATCACGTGATTATGGCTGCTTGGTGACGACTGCAGATTCAGCCGTGCTACACCAAAGCTCGTTGGTGTGGTAACGGTTTGGAGCTTTTAGTGGTGCCCGTCTGCAACCCCCTACTATATGCTTAAGGGACCCGGGTTCTCCACAGAAGCGGCATTGCGGAGAGAATTGTGTACAGAAAGCCTATGAGGGGATTTGTGGTTGGGTGGGGGAACGCATTGACTTGCAGAGCTCGGAGCAGTCTTTCCTGCTCTCTAGGTAGTGACTTGTGTAGGGGAGGGTATGTTCTGCGGTTTAGCTTGTAATGTTGTGTGATGTCTTGGTACGAGATTAGAAGGTGCATGCGCTTGGATTCGGATTCCTCGGCGTCGGCTCAGCGGGTCAAATCTCGAGCCACGAGATTGGCGATCTCGTTGCCAGGAATGCCGTGGTGAGCTGACGCCCATATGATCATGACTCGTCTCGTTGGCGGATTTTTATTTATGATTCTGGGTGTGTTCGAATGAATGCTGCCGCCAGCGAAGCTGCGACACGCCTGTTGAGGGTCGGTTACTATGACTTCAACCTCTCTTTGGGAGAGCGCGAGGGCTGTGGCTGTTCCCTCGGCTTGGAGGGATTTGTTTCGAGGGAATGAAATGCTACTCCGACGTTCTTTGTTTCACGATTACGGTGGCTGTTGCGGCTGCTCGTTCGGGGTAAGACGCCACATCCATGTAGCCTGCAGAGGGTTGATTCCTGTATTGCTTTTACGGCCCGGGCCTTCTCTCGATGCGCGTGGTGCACTGGGTACATGCTGCGAGGTAGAAAAGGTACAATGATGTTGCTCCGGATGGCAGGAGGTAAGCTCACAGTCTGAGGCGGCGGGTGGGTGAGGGGGCAAAGAGCCCCAGGAGTGAGAGGATGGAACTCCCAGTTTCCGTTTAGATGTGCCTCGATCAGCTTCCTCGCCCCTATTTTGCACTCCTTTCCAGAGTAGACGTTGTGTGGACATACTTATCAGGAGACCCATCGCCTGCTTGTATGCCTTTCTGATCATTGTGTCGATTTTCTTGAATTCCGCCACGTTGAGTAGTGCGTATGAGACAGCGCACGTTATTTGAGACACGACAAAAGCTCAGACATGCGGAAGCGTGTCCACCTCCCTCACGCCTCTTGTCTCGGTTCCTATTCGCCGGATCATGTGTGTCCCTCGGGCTGTTGTATTCTTAAGCGTGTTGAATAATACTCGTTTGCGCGATCCGGCTAGAAATCCATTCCAAGTATCCTCACGCTCTAAGACAGAACGATGGTGATAGTGGGCGAGTAGGGTGCATGATTCTTTCGCGGTGAGACGAAGAGTAGCTCCGACTTTTGGGGGAGGCAGCTAAGGCTGCATGACTTAGCGTAGTCGCTCACCACGTCTGTCCCTTCTTCCACGCGGCTCTCTATTGCCCTAATGTACCCCCCTGTGGATTGTTTTGTCGGCGTAGAGGCCATGCCGGATCGCCTGGATGTTATTGAGGAGCAGCGGAAGACATATTAGGGCGATATTGAACACGTGAGGACATAACACTGCGTCCTGAGGTGTACCGCGGCCACCCAGTAGAAGGCGATTTGTGGCTTAGCTGCCTGACCTTTGGGATGACTTTTCTATCTGAGAGGAAATCTCTGATGTAGCAATACGTCCTGGTGTCAAATCCTCGTGTTCTTGGCATCTGTAAGATTGCTGCATGCTTGACGTTATCGAACGAGGCTCCTTTAAGATCCAAGGTGAGGATAGGGGGGGGGGGGGGGGGGGGGGAGTTGCGCGTCGCTGGTACAGTCACCTCCTATTTCAGCTGAAGTAGGATGGCCTAGGTCTAGATGTGTAGACGGAATCCTGTCACCGTTGTTGGAAACTTCCCTGAGTGCTCCAGGAATGGTTGTAGCCGGTTGAGAACGATGTGCTTTAGGTGGTGGTGGTGGTGATAAACTTTAATGAAAGGGGGAGGGCAAGGGGGAGGTAATTTAGAAATAAACGCAATCAAATACGTTAGATATAATGTGCTTTAGGAGCTTATCCGTGCACGAAGTGAGGAAGATGTGCTGTCGGTTTCTATTGGCTGGTGGCTTGCCAGGAAGCGATGCGCACCTCCTTTTGACACTCAGACCGAGGTACTTTCCCACACAACCATCGGAACTTCTGCCAACCAAGGCCGGCAGACCAAACGAGCTACTAGATGAGGATATTCAGCTGCATGAGCAGCGGCAATAGTAGGATTAAGACGTCATAAAGCCCCGGGAATGAACCAAATCACCAATAAAGCGCTTGTCAATCTTGACAACCCCTCACTACTGGAGCTTAGCGCCCATGTGAACAAAGTATGGAGGAAAGAAAGTCTTCCCGAGGACTGGAAAATGGTGGAGGTTTATCTCATCCCAAAGTCAGACCATTAATGCTTTCGCATTCACAACTCATAAGAAGTGCTTAGGTGTCCACGGAATTTTACATCGAAGCTGTTTATGCGGACCCTGTGCCGTCGTTGTCGAACTTCGCTAAAAAGAAGCCACGTGACCTAGCGGGAGAGGAAAAGAAGAGCTCAACAGGGGGAAGTGGTGGGAGTGGCCCCTTTCCCCCTGTGAGAATACTATCTTAAACGCGAATCTGATACGGTTGTCACATGGTGCATTTTCGGCGATCGAGCCAGACCGGCATCGAATTTGTCGACGATTGATTCCACCCTGCCGTGAAAGAAACAAATGTTACGCTGGCGGTTTGCGGTCAACGAACAATGCCCAGCGATTGAAACGCAATACCAGGAGCGCGTGGCTTCTTCTTCTTGCGCACTTCTTGCACCTGCAAGAAGTGCCGGCACCCACGTCAATCGTCAAAAGGATTGCAGCGCCCGCATCTCCAGTGGTGTGGGCCTTGCGCCCAATATACGGAGCTTTCGATTAGTGGTTCCGCACATTCCATCCCAGCCAAAACTATGGGAAGACCACGCGTAGTGCGTACTCCTGAAGAAGAAGCTGCCTACCGGGAGCGTCAGCGAGAGTTGGCTGGTGAACGGGCTCGTTGTCGTAGGGCCGACCCCGAGATGAGCGCCAGAGATGCCGAATTTAAACGGCAGCGCCGGGAGGCCGATCCCGAAGTGCGCACCCGAGACGCGGAAACACATCGGCAGCGCCGGGAGGTGAAAGAATGGTGAAACCAAAGTTCTACGGTATAGATTGCGTGCGAAGTTCGACTTGCATGGCGTAACACTCAGTGTAACTAACACAGCTTCGCTGTTCGACCATCTTCACGGACTTGAAGGGGCGGTGATTTTTTTAAAGAGAATATTTGCAATTTAATCAAAACATTTTGGCTTCTACTTATTTTATCTCAACTCATTACTTCAAGTACTTTTGAATTATTAAAATTGGCAAGTCTGCATTACATCACATCACATGTACCATGTACAGTCCACCACAAACGTTTACAGACCGCAAATTCTGAGAAAACGTTAATTTTCAGAGCAGGTTTCGACCATAGCCAGTAAAACCTTGAAACACTATGTTCCTATGTACTACTAGTCTGGAAATGTCAATACCACGCTGCGTTCTGAGCCTGCTTAAAAGTTACTTTCAGATTCCGCGGTTCATAATCTTTTGGGGCCGACTGGCACGTCTCTGTTTGAGGGAGCCATCACTGGTTGTGGGCGCGGTGTGAACACCATATATCATTATCAGTAACTATCGTGTCTCGAGAAGACTATGAAAGCGCGTGTATTTTGGAGAATTTAAAACTCGCGACATCCATTGCAAAAGCATTTGCCTCGGAAAGACGTCGCCGTGGTCAGTGGAGCTTCACACAATGAACATCGTCCGGAAACATAAGAGGGTGGGAGGTCACTCTATGCAATGCTGTTTTCACACCCAGCTTCGCGCGAAATTTGAACTGGGCGAGCTGGCCTGGGTTCTTCTCGTCACACAAGGCTGAAACATGTGGCTTATGTCACTTCATGTGTAGTAGGTGCTCTGGGATAACACTGGTCGGGAAATTAAACAAAAGAGGATTCGCTAAATTGCATGATTTTCGTTTTGTACACATCAGCGCAATTCTGCGGAGAAGTGTAAAGTTTCTGCGGTATACGCTTGCACTTATTTCGTGGGACTAGCCGACACACCGTTTACGGTTCAACCGCACTGTCAATCACCATAGTCCCTGTGCCAGCTAGCCTGGGCTAGATTCGTTGGTACAATCATCGTCAAGCCAGTAGAGGCACGCACCGCGTTGGGTCCAAGGCTAATCCGGCGTTCTCGGCGCGCCAGGCCGCGGCAGGCAAAGTAGGATACGCTGCGCTAGCGACGCCACGGGTGCAAGAAATTTGCTTCCTCTAGAGTTCGGCGTGCGCGCGCAGCTCGAGGCTGGCGCCATCTGTGCGTCCGGGAGCGCAACTTCACCGCCGCGGCGAACAGCTGTTTACATGGCGCATGCGCGTCTTGCATATGCCCTCGCCGTTCGGGTAGCGCGCGCGCTTCTCGTTCCGCGCGCTGTTTGTGCGCCTAAAACGAAAACTTTTGCGGGATGGCGTTAACTTGTCCTGACAGCCAGAAAAAGAAAACATAGGGTTTTACGTGCGAAAATCACTTTATGATTATGAGGCACACCGTAGTGGAGGACTCTGGAAATTTCGACCACCTCGGGTTCTTTAACGTGTACCTAAATCTAAGCACATGGGTGTTTTTCGCATTTCTCCCCCATCGAAATGCGGCCGCCGTGCCTGACAGCCAGAACATCGCACTCATATTGCTAGTACTTCGGCTACGTCAAAAACGGAAGCGGACCATGTATGTACATGCGAAAGCTATTCGACAAGCGTCCTCAACTCGGCGACTACCACCAGCTAGTACAGGAGCTGCGAAATGCAGCTTACCTGTGGCGAGACCACACTGCTTTCGTATAGCTTCCCACGCGTTGTTCCTCCGCTCTGTGTCGCGGTAGTCCATGCGTTTCACATCGTATACACATGGAAGGTTGCAAATCGCTTCAAGCAGGCGTCTTAACTCGCGCTGGCATCCCACACGGATGTTGAAAAAACCACAGCCGCACTGTCAATACGCGCACCGCAGGCCGCCATTCTGCCTTCTGCTCGCTGCCGCTGCAGCGCGCAGTGCATTCTGGTCTAGCGGCAGCCGCGTGAAATAGAACACGCTGTATGTCCGCGCCGGCGGCGTTTTGCTCGCCAAGCGCGCCTGGGCACGCCGGCTACGCCATGACGCCGGACTGTAGACTGCACGCTTTTCACCGACGTCGCTTAACCGCGCTGCGCGTGGCCGCGCGCGCGCGTTACGCCAGACTATCTTGCGATAGTCCGACGTAACGCCCGCGCGCGCGCACGCTACGTCACGTCGGCGAAAACGACCCCTCTATTGGCCTCGAGCTCCACCACTGGAAAAGCTGGCGCCACCGTCGGCGTGACGTGCTATTAGGGATCACGTGGACATAGCGGCCGCGTCGGCTGCTTTCCTTCCTCCGTGGGAGCGCCGAAGCGAGCTGAAAACGAGAGTTTAAATTCGATCCCTCGTACGCTGCGGTCCTCATTTAGTGGCGAGGGAGAGAGAGAGAAAAAACATTTATTCGGACCATAGAGGTGGTTGCTCTTGAGGTCGAGTGGTTGGTGTCCTCATTCCAGGACTCCACTGGCCATGGCTGCTCGACGTACAGTGGCGAGATTTTCCCGCTTCGAGTGTCTCCTTTACAAGGCTTGAAAGCACTACAATAGGTAGTGGCTGCCTTTGAAGGCGCGCAACTTGGTAGGCTACTGTCTGGAAGTCGCTACTGTCTGGAACTCGCTACTGCTCGGTGCCGCAGTGCCGGACGTACGCAACGGAGCCCGGTGTCAGCCTTATTCACACGTAGCCGCAAGACAAGAAGCTGCGTGAATCTTGGCTCGCGAAACATAAAACCGGCAAACAGTCATAGGCTACAACTCGGGTATGCAGCAAGCACGGACGCGAGGAAGATTTCTGCTACGGAGCCGGGTCTGCGATGTTCGGAAAACGCGCACTGAGACGCTCGCCCGAGTCCGCTGCCCGACTAATGTCATGACGGTTTGGTCTATGAACTTGTCGATGCTATAGATACTGGCAAGTTCACTGAAGGGGAAAGGGAGCGGTAGAAGCACATTTAAAAAGCATGGCATAACATGTTTGTGTTATGAATTAATGCACTGGATTACAAAAAGAAGCAGCGGGAAATCGCACACTGATCGGCAACACCGATAAACATACAGTGCGACGCGACTCGAGAAATAATATTGAAACGTTCAAGAATTTCGAAGACAAAAAAGATTGAATCGTCGTGACGGCACATCACAACTAGTCCCCGTAGGCGTCGAAGTCTCTACAATGAAATTATTTTTGAACAGCTCTGTTAGCGCCCACGCAACAATGGTTGCTTGTATACTGTCAAATGCTCATATTCTGCGGCCTAAAGCTGATGGCACGGTGCGAAAACGCGCGCGCGGCGAAAGCGAAACAGTGCGCGGACAAGCAGTCGGTCGCTGCGAATCCGTGGGAACGCTGCATTGAGACTTCATTTTATTACGCTCCATTTGGTTATACAAACACTATAAGAACATATTTCACATAGTTTGCTCTCAGCGTTTACCTACCTTTCACGCAAGAAGCCGGTTCGGGCGACCCCATCGCGGCGACCGCGCGCAGTAGCGTTCACTGTACGTATTCGGTAAAGAGATAGCGTCTGTAAACGATTCTGTGCTTCCAGTTTGCCCAATGTTATTATTTAGACAGTAAAATACTTCTCTCGTTTCGAAAGTACTGACAGAAATGTCCGGGAGAGCTCGCACGTGGTGTTTTCAGTGAGCGTTGACAGCAAAACCTACGAGGAGCGCGCCGCGTGATCCCTCATACTACGCCAGTGAGTCGCTTCCGATAGATGGCGACTCCGTAACTCCTCGCCGCCGGCGCAGCCAACGTAACCAGCGGCTTCCGACGCGCCCCGACGGGCCCGCCGCCGATATGGCTCCTGAGCCATTCGCTTTGGGAATGCGAACGCCATGAGGAAGAAGGACAAAGAGGGAGGGGGAAGACAACAGCGGGACCCTCTGAAGCGGGGCGCCTCGCTGAGAGATGGCAAGCCGCCTTCCTGAGCGAGGCACCCGAAGGCCAGGAGTGGGCGGTCCAGCGGGCCAGGGCCGTTGCCGAGGGTCTCGGAAGATTTTCCTCGGGCGGTGGACCCCTGGCAGCCTAGCCCCGGGCACCAACAGCAATAACCGTGGGACAAATAAAGTTTATTCCTATCCTATCCTATCCTCTCTCAAAAATTCATCGGTTCCAAGAGAGTGGAGAGTAGCTAAAATCATTCCACTATTGAAGAAAAAAGCAGCTGGACTTGACTTAGACAACATAAGACCAATTTCTCTTACTTCCAATGTGGTCAAATTAATAGAAAGGGTTGTTCACGGCCAAATAACATATTTTATGCAGGATGATACCCTTCTCAGTCCTCGTCAGATTGAATTTCGTTCCGGCCGCTTCATATGGTGCGCCCATGTAGATTCAGAGAGCTGCAATAAACTTGCTCGCCGTAAACGAGAGTACGGAGCTTTGGTGACACTAGATGTATCAAAAGCATACGACATTGTAGAACATTGTATTTTATTAGATAAGCGTCAGTCTACGAATTTCCCAAAATATCTAACCGCTTGGGTCTATGAATTTATAAGGGATAGATAGTTTTATTGTTACCAACACGGTATTTCGACGTCCAAACACAAGCAGACAAGAGGTGTACCGCAGGGTTCCGTTCTTTTCCCTATATTATTTAACATTTTGCTAAACACAATTCCTTTGTCTCCGGAAGTACATATTTATGTTTATGCGGACGATATCGCATTTTTACATCCGCAAATGATTTACATTCACTACAACAGTCATTGCAGAATTAGGAATGCTGGAGACATGGCTAGAGGGGTTATGGACATCGTTAAATATTAGCAAAAGTGCGGTATTAGTGTTCTCATTAACTGCACAGGTGCATATATCTTCACAATACCGACAGGAAATCATTTCTCAAGTTGACGAAGTCAGGTTCCTTGGTGTTATTTATGATGGCAAACTCAACTGGCGCAGTCACATGGAACATATTAAAACAAAGGCAGAGCGAGCCGTATCTATGCTCCGCCGGCTCAGCCACCGTCGCTCTGGACTACGCAGGGATGCCTTACTGATGATATATAAAATTTATGTTCGGCCCATATTAGAATTCGGCTGCGTAATATTTCCCGGTGGCCCCGCCTACAAAATTAAACCTCTCATACTTTTAGAAAGAGAAGCTACGGACATGCCTCGGGCTACCTAAATTTGTTTTCAACGCTGTTTTATATCAGGAAGCTCATATACCCACCCTAGATTACAGATTCAGACATTTAAAAAAAATTATGACTTTTAAAAAGACTTACGCAATATGCATTTATCACTGAACCATGTGAGTTTTTTCAAGTATTGTGGTAGAGATTCCACAGTACTCAGATATTATTTGCGCAAGCACAGTTACAAAAATTGGATGTATCCATACGCCAAGTTTGCCATTCATATGATGCCTTAACAGACCTCAAAATTGAGTTCGAGGACATATCTCCAAATCATGGTGAACTATTACCAAGGCAAGATTTAATTATCTCACACGGCCACTTACACCAGCTAACCACTGACAATGTAATAGCTACTGACGCTTCTGTGTGCAATGAGAAGACAGGAGTGGGGATCTTCTCTGAATTTCAACAATTTTTATTTATTTACTTCTATTTACAGAATACTGCAGACCGAATCGGTCCAAGCAGGAGAGGGTACATACATTTGTTAGTAAGCACTATGCCTTAGGATCAGCAACAATGGTGAAGTTACAATTTACAACCAGAAAATACAACAAAACTAAACAAGGTTACAAAGCAAATACACTTTGTGAGAGTACACGCCCCAAACACAGGCACATAGACAAAGAAGCACACTATGCACAGTTAATAAGTAATCATTATTTCTAACCATGCAGTCAGATATGTAGGCTCTCAAAAAGTTGAAGAAAAGAGAGGTGAGTCATGAGGCAGGGAATTCCAGTCGGATATTGTTTTCAGGAAAAATGAATATTTGAAGAAATTCGTGTGGGCAAACATTGGCTTGATGCTATGACTATGTTTATGTCGTGAGGGTCTGGTTGTGTCCCTTTCGAAGTAGTCCTGTGGCTGAATGCCTAGTTTTTGAAAATACAAGGAGTGAAAAAAGCCTAGCCGGGCAGCCTTTCTTGCAGCAAATGGCTCAAGGGCTGCCTGATGTAACGAGGCGGACGGAGAGTCCTTTCGCTTATACCGGTTATATATGAACCTTACTGCTAATCTCTGGATTTTTTTCTAATTTATCTATGTTGATTGTGGTGTGTGGGTCACATACTATGCTGGCGTATTCAAGAGTAGGTCTAACAAATCATTTCTACGCTTGAAGTCTAAGTACGCTTGAAGAATTGCCTAATTTATGTTTTAAGAAACCTAGCTTATTCCGTGCAGAGGAGCAGATGTTGGAGATATGGCACGATGATTTAAGATCAGATGTTAAAGTCACGCCCAGGTATCTGTATTCTTCCACTTGACTAATTATGTTGTCCCCAATGCCATACGTAAATTTCATTTTGTTGATCCTATTAGTAGCGCATAAATAAACGGCTTTGTCATAATTAATTGTCATATCCCACTTGTTACACCAGTATGCAAGAAGCTGCAAGTTCGAATTTAGGACAAGTTGATCGGATACAAAATGAATGCTTTTAAGGTAATGTAGCCATCGGCGAATAACCTGGCCGACGTGCTTAGTTCCAGAACACCTAACATGTCGTTAATATACATATGAAATAAAACAGGCCCCAAGACAGAGCCCTGAGGAACACCTGAGTGAACATCTAAGAAGCGGGAGCAGTTGCCATCAATTTTCACATATTGTTTTCTATTTTGTAAATGTGACATAACCCAAGCGATGATACAGGAAGGGATACCTATTTCTTTCATTTTGGTTATTAATTAGGAGTGAGGAACCCTACCAAACGCCTTGGAGAAATCCATAAAAATTATATCTAGCCGACCGCCACTGTCGAGAGTTTTTTTTAGGTTATGTACGATATCAATTAGTTGTGTAGTAGTGGAAAAACGTTGCCGGAAGCCATGTTGCCTGTTGCTAATTATTTCATTCGTGTCTAAAACGCTGTTAAGGTATTTGAGTATAATATGCTCTATTAGTTTGCAAGGAATAGAGGTGAGAGATATAGGGCGGTAATTATTGATTTCCGATGGATTTCCTTTCTTTAATACGGGTACAACACGCGCAACACGCCAGTCATGGGGTGCGACGCCTGACTCTACAGATTTTTGAAAGATTACGACGAGAAATCTGGCCAGAATTTCTGCATAGCTTTTTAAGAATGCTGCGGGAATATTATCACGGCCGGCTGATTTTTTTTTTTTTTTTGATCCAATCGCAATAGAAGTTCGGTAACACCTTCCAAAGAGATGTTAATGTTGCTTGCGCCATCACTAACTGACGTGTTATCATTCCTTGCATCAGGTCTGGAAAATACGCTTTGAAAAGGGAGGTTGAACCTGTCTGCCATTTCCTTTTTCTCCGTGACAACTTCCCCGTGAACCGTTACTTGGTCTGACTTTTTATTGTCCTTATTCGAAAGGTACTGCCAGGATTTTTGAGGATCTTCTGTTGCAAAACGACCAAGTGTCTCGGAAAAATACCTGCCTCTTGCTTTTTGCAATCCTTGCTTGAGGGAGCCGCTTAATTCTGTAATTAGTGACGCCTTTTTATTCTTTTTCTTCCTGCAGCGCTTGATTTTTCGTTTTAACTGTATTAGTTCTCGGGTTAACCAAGCGTTTGTTCTTCCTAGCTTCTTTACTTTTTCCGGTACAACGTTTCGTATGCAGTAATCGCAGAGGTATTTAAACCTCGCCCACAACACATTTACGTCGTCCTCACAAAACGATGAGTCTTACTCCCTTCGCCTTCCCGACTTCACACCTATATTTCAGGCAGAATTATTAGCGATTTATTAGCGTTACGAAAACTCCCCAAAACGACCCATTAGCTGTTATTGTGACCGACTCGCTATCTGTATGAACAGCACTTACTGCATCTTCAAATTCAAGAATTCAAAGAACATTTTGTTCGATGGTACCTCCGTACTTACGGAAAGTATTTTTGCTTTGGGTACCGGGACATCGTGGGTTTCAGTTAAACGAACTGGCTTATTCACTCGCACGAGCATCCCTCAATGGCCCTATCATATCTGTTTTGCCGACATCAGCTTATGTCACCGCGGCTAGGTACAGAAATTTCTCTATATCTCAAAATTCTTCAATATCCATGCTAAAACCGTCTTCTGAATTCCACCATCTTGGCTTCCTACGGAATAATAATTGTTGTCCTTCAAGGCAATTGGAAGTTTCCATTACAAAATTGAGATGTCGTATACCTCCTCTAAATTTTACTTACACAGGTCTGGTCTCGCAATGTCCTCTCTATGTTCTTTTTGCAGTGCTCCTGAATCTATCGATCATTTCTTTCTCTTTTGCCACCTATTTTTGAGACAAAGAAGGCTTTTAGAAAAATCATTAAGCAAACTTGGGCTATCGCTAACCTCGCCAACCACTCTTTCTTTTGGGGCGACTTCACTGGGATCAAGCCACAGGAACGTTTTTATTGCAATTTACAGCTTTATTAGAGAGACAGAAAGCGCACCTTGCTGAATTTCTAAAATTATCAGTTATTTCTATTATTTAATTTCTTTATGTTAACTTATTTCATCGAAATTATTAACAATATTTCAATTAAACCTCTAAATTAAATTTCTTTAGTCGCACGCTCTACTATTCAAATCTAGTATTGATTTAATTGTAAACATACGGGAAACCGCCTGCTTCTTGGCCAATCCCCCATAGTGGGTATGCGCCAGTGTTTGGGAGACAAGACAAGACACGACAAAAATAAACGAAATGAGACGAAGAAGTTCCATGTCTTAGAGGCGCTCCATAATCATCACCATAATCGACGCACACGCTCTCATTCTCTGCAGAGCTATACGCTTCTTCCCCTTGAGCGACGGTAAGCCACGTAGGCCTATCACATCGTCATTACACGTCGAGTATCACAACGGCGACGATCCAATGGTGAAACACCATTGCTACCGTGCGGCACTGTGGACTCCCTTGGTGTCGCTATTCCGCTTTGTGTCTCGCATGCCTGAAAGTACGCCCGTCTGTTGTAAGGCCGCAGTGGACCTAGAAGTCCGGGTCAAAACCTAGCGCTGTTGCTTAGCGGCTGCCTCACTGCATTTTTTTTTCTTGCGTGTGGCGATCATTGCAGTGTCGTTCCTGTTCTCCTTGCAGCCAACGTTCTTGTCAGGTATGACTCACCCGTAAGTATTTGTAATTTCATATCTTCACACACCGACTAGAGATAAATTACACTGCCATTCACATCCCTGCCCCCCGCCTTTTATTCCCCCTTCGTTTATCCTGCAGCAAGATCGCACGTTTCAGTTTTTGGGCATTAACAAGCACCACTGACACTTCAATGGAGCTAGGGATTTAAAGACAAGGATTAACGATTTTTTAACCGTACTTTGACTCAGCGGTTATAGTATTCTGCCTAGCACAAGGTCAATAATTAGATACTGAGCTGGGATAGCTGTATTGCAATGTAGAGGGAATGCAATAAACACACTCGTGTACCGTGTTTCTGGTGCGTGTTAAAGGAACCTAGGTGGTCGAGGGTAACGCAGCGCCTTTCACTTCAGTGTCAGTCAAAGTGCCTGCGTTGCTTTGTGACGTCAAAGGGGCCATCACGTTGAAAACCTTGAATAACCACTGGAAATTGTAAGGCGCCTCTTAGAGCGCATCTTACAGCAACATTTTTTTGAAACTGCTTCATTGTTAAAAGAGACGGAAGAAATTGAAATGCCGCGACACCATGCTACCGGTAGGTGAGCTTCGCTGCTAACAGAGACTCCCTCCCCGTTTCCCACACCACAGCAGAAGGAGTTCATCATGCTTTCGTTACTAGTTTCCCTCTTATCATTATTTTTCTTCTTTTGTTGCTAAATGCAAGTGGCGGTTTCGTGCGTTCTGCATTAGACGATTTACCAATGTCGCGCCCCACATGCAGTGACGTTGCAGGGAGGGTTTCTTGCACAGGTTTTGCGGATTGTGTGTTTGGCTTGCAGTACCCGGTATCTCCATTACAGGGAGGCACCTGGCTCGCCATGCCCGAGTATCCGCCCATGAGCAGCTTCATGCTGCTGCGCGAGGCCCAGCGGATGATGCAGTGTGTGGAGGAGCTGGCCACTATACACCACTGGTCGACACACTGCAGATCGCGCTGGTAGACTTCACCTTCACAGAGCTCGAGACGAGCTGCACGCCTTGCGGCAAGTTTTTCTCGAGAAAAGAAAGCTCCCAAGAAGCCCAACAGCTCGTGAGTCTCATACACCTCTCACTTTGTTGCTGTTGTGGAAGGAAATTAAAGGGACACTAACCAGAGAGGCAGTTTAGATTGACAGAGTATTCTTTCAAAACTGTTTCTTTTAGTTGTTTTCATTGCAATGGTTTGATTATTAGAAGAGACAAAGAAGGTTTAAATCCCATTTTTCGAGCAGAAAACAGGGCTACACAACAGGACGAAGAAAGGGACAGGGACCACAGCGCTGAATAATAAATACACACACACACACACACACACACACACACACACATATATATATATATATATACATATACATATATATATATTATTCGGCGCTGTTGTCTGTGTCCCTCACTTCGTCCTGTGGCGCTGTTTTCTGCTGTACAAATGGGATGTCAACCTTCCTTGTCCCTTCTAATTATCAAACCAGCGCAATGAAACCAACTAATATATATATATATATATATATATATATATATATATATATATATATATATATATATATATATGTATATATATATAGTACCTCAACTTGTCGCAGGTGGGGACAGAACTCACAACCTTCGCATGTCGCGTTGCGAAGGTTGTGGGTTCGGTCCCCACCTGCGACAAGTTGTTTCTTCATCCACTTTCATTTCCATTTATTGATCGTTTCTTTATTTCATTTATCAAGCACAACTAATTTCCCCTATGTTGTCCTTGGTGTCAGTGTTTGTTGGCTTCTTATGATATTACTAATAAAAAAGCGGGCCCCTCGGTTAAACCCCTTCCTTCCCGTTTATTACATAACGAGGGTCTCGAATCCGGCAACATTGATGCCTTCAGGAAGCATGTGTGGGTTTATTGACCAGTCGCCTTCACCCAAAAACATCACGTTCTCGTGACGCCTGCGGCAGAAACGACGTTCCACGTCCGCCGCCAAGGTCTGTGAGTGGTGGCGCTGGCTAACACTCCCAGGGTTCTACTAGCAAACATAAATACCCAGGAAAGTGGATGGGGAAACGGAGCCGCGGTAGCTCACTTGGTAGAACATCGCACGCGAAATGCGAAGGTTGTGGGGTCGGTCCCCACCTGCGACAAGTTGTTTCTTCATCCACTTTCATTTCCATTAATTTATCGTTTCTTTATTTTATTTATTAAGCACAAGTAATTTCCCCTATGTTGTCCTTGGTGTCAGTGTTTGTTGGCTTCTTATGATATGACTATATATATATATATATATATATATATATATATATATATATATATATGTATGTATTATACTCCCTAAAGAATAAGGACACTTGGTTTTTAGTCAGCGCTGTGGTCTGTCTTCGCCCTGCTGTTTAGCGCTGTATACTGCTCGTAATCATGAACCAACCAGCCCTAATGCGTACTCTTTTCCATTTTCCGAATTTCAGGCTGAATCGCCAGCTTTATGACCATGTGACGTCAAGTATTTACAATATCGTATTCGCGCCACTGGTGGCCCACTACAAGTTGTAGAATCTTGCTAAGTGCAGCCCCTGGCTCTTTTAGAATAACGTAACCCTCCTTCACAGATAAGAACTTACGTACGCCCGAAAAGACTTCGTCAAAATCCGTGACATCGCCACCAGTCTTTCTTTTTTGTCTTTCCTATCTTAAGAAGTCTCTCGTCACCGTAAAATTGGCATTTTGTTACTTCAGAAGGGTAATTTACTTCTTCAACTGAAATTATTTTGCTCTTTGGGTGCCTTGGGTGCCGTGCCTTTAGAAGGGTGGGTCGGCAAGGTGATCTTATTTTGGATGGCCTTGTGGAGACAGGAACCGAATACGGATCACTGCCACCATTTCTGATGAGGAAAATTAGTGCAACAAAAAATACAACGCGTACAGGAAGGAAGACAAAAGAGGCAGATTTTACATATTCTCATGATACATAAAGAAAACAATTGGGCTCACTATAAAATATGATTAAATATTTGAAATCGGAACAGAAAGATTATGTGAGCAGCCGGAGATTCATTGCTCTAGGTTAGATATTTAAAAAGAAATTCTTCGACTACATCCCCCCTTGAGAAGTGGTTCTGAAATCCATATTTATTATTGACTTGCCAGCGACAACTTGGCAAGGCTTTGTGCTATGTTCGATAAATTGTTTGTTGCTAATGGCGGTGAATATGTTTAAGAGAACTATTGCGGTTGCTTAAACTGTGCAAATAACCGAAGGCTCTACTGGGCAAAATCTGCACAATCGGCTGTTTAGAAACCTGGCCATTCGTCAACGAAGTCTGCAACCAGCTCAGCAGCAGCAAAACGAAGTCTCCTGGCACTTCGCCATGTCCAGAAGACACTCTGACAGACGAGGGCAAAATGGTTTCACGTGGGTCGCTTACCGCTGGAGTGGTTGATGGGGACATGCCCAAGTGTTGTGACGCAAGACGAGGTACGCGAACTCTGTGGGGCTCAGGAGCGGGCAGCTGGAATATCGGTTTGCGATGCACCGCCCAATTCGTCTCCCTCGGCAACAGGGAATGATGAAATCGCATCCAGGCTTCAGACAGAGGGGCTGACGTCTCTAACCTCCATGTCAGTGATGCGAGCCAACCTGAACAGCGAGACAACCTTCTTTCCTTTGGCTGCTCTCTTTGTTTTCACGCCCTTTATTGGAGATAGCCAAAATGCAAGGTATGGGACCTAAGGGTACATGCCTTAAGCATTGTATAGATAGGGACGGAGGGCAGGAAGAGATATCTATATGTTACTTGAGCGATTGTCAAAATACGTAGTTATAAGCATTAAAACAGAGCGTGAAAAATGGAAAATTTGTGAATACAGAGCATCTAGGTAGTATTGGTGTAGTAGTAGAAAATAGTAGCACAAATAATATAATACAGTAAAGCAAGGTAATAATACAGTACAAATGTAATACAAAAGCAGTATGACAGCACGAATAGAGTGAGAAATGACAAATAAAGTTTTAAAAACGACGGAATAGTTTTGAACTAGCCAACTTTTAACAACTGCAATGTAATTTCATTGCTTCCAGTGCATTCTTTGTCAAATAGAAATGTGCAGTGTTTGCTTTTCTGTATGATCGCTATTTCAATTTGCTAAATTCCTGACAGACTGGTGAAATTTCGAGAAAATTTAGCTTTATCATGAAATTTCTTGCTGGCAAAACTTTTACGGTTGGCTGCACACGGCCACCGCACGTTCGTCGCTTTCCGAGTCATTGTCGAAAAAAAAAAAAAAAAGAACCCGCAATTCCCCCCTAATAACACAATCGCGTTCCTTCCACAGCTGGCCGTTGTGAATTTACTGAGGTTAAAAAGTTTGGTGCAGTACTTAACTGCTGCCCTATCTTTGCATTATCTCCGTGTGGAGTGGTCCTTGCTGAGCTTGTGAAATAGCTCCTCTGTGAAGTGTAGTTGAATGGCAGTAGTTGAGCCCTTAGTTAAGATGATGACAAAAAAAAAAAAAAAAGGAGCCACACGGGCGCGTTGTCTCCTTTTTGTCCTAGTATTTATTACGCGCTCAACTACTGCCATTCCTCGGTGAACACAACTATGCTAGAATGTGTGGATAATGCTCGCGCAAGTCTTACTCATCTGGATGTGACAGAAGATGAAATTTCATTTGATAGTTTTTTGTACCTTAACCAAACTGGGTGAAGCACGCGAAAGCAAAATGAAAAAGAGGAGGATAGTGAAATTAAAACATGTATGCATGATCAGCTCTGTTCTTTGCTCCTCGAACATCGTGCGATGTCTACTTGCATTTCTTATGTGTTGTCTGCTCCCTCTATGTTTTTTTGATTGCACATAACCTAAAAAACGTAGGCAGCAGATGCGGTTTTTTCAGCACCTAACAAACTTGGTAAAGTACGTGCCGAACTGGATCGTAGAGTTTCAACAAAAATAAAAGTAAATGGTTATAGGTGCACGGTCAAGCATAGCAAATAATTTGTCTAGTGCAGGTCGTCCGTTGTATACTGTTTGCCCATACCTTGTGGAAACGTATACATCGGCCAAACGGGTCGGTGTGTAAACTTTTGGAGCATGAACGGTCACTGCGGGGAAACATTCCTTCCCACATTAAAGGGCATTGCTCAGAGCGTGGGTGCTGGTCGCTTTTCATAAGGATTAGCTCACCAGGTGTCCAAAGAAAGGCGTCAGGCAGGGAGATACGATCTCTCCAATGCTATTCACAGCGTGTTTACAGGAGGTATTCAGAGACCTGGATTGGGAAGAATTGGGGATAAGAGTTAACGGAGAATACCTTAGTAACTTGCGATTCGCTGATGATATGGCCTTGCTTAGTAACTCAGGGGACCAACTGCAATGCATGCTCACTGACCTGGAGAGGCAAAGCCGAAGGGTGGATCTAAAAAGTAATCTGCAGAAAACTAAAGTAATGTTTCAGTCTCAGAAGAGAACAGCAGTTTACGATAGGTAGCGAAGCACTGGAAGTGGTAAGGGAATACATCTACTTAGGGCAGGTAGTGACCGCGGATCCGGATCATAAGACTGAAATAATCAGAAGAATAAGAATGGGCTGGGGTGCGTTTGGCAGGCATTCTAAGATCATGAACAGCCGGTTGCCATTATCCCTCAAGAGAAAAGTGTATAACAGCTGTGTCTTACCAGTACTCACCTACGGGGCAGAAACCTGGAGGCTTACGAAAAGGGTTCTACTTAAATTGAGGACGACGCAACGAGCTATGGAAAGAAGGATGATGGGTGTAACGTTAAGGGATAAGAAAAGAGCAGATTGGGTGATGGAACAAACGCGAGTTAATGACATCTTAGTTGCAATCAAGTAAAATAAATGGGTATGGGCAGGACATGTAATGAGGAGGGAAAATAACCGATGGTCATTAAGGGTTACGGACTGGATTCCAAGGGAAGGGAGGCGTAGCAGGAGGGGGGGCGCAGAAAGTTAGGTGGGCGGATGAGATTAAGAAGTTTGCAGGGACGACATGGCCACAATTTGTACATAACCGGGGTAGTTGGAGAAGTATGGGAGAGGCATTTGCCCTGCAGTGGGCATAACCAGGCTGATGATGATGATGATGATGAGCTGACCAGGGAAATAGCGCAAGCGTTTCACATTTACAAGAGAGGAGAGGGTTGTATCTGTCAACCATCTGTTCTTCTGAGCCATCGTAAGGTTGCCTTTTTGGAAGAACACTAGGAAAAAAAAGAAAAAAAAAATGCGTAAAAATTTTTGTTAGGGGTGCAACAAATAGGAAAGGATTGCACACCATGGTAGATAGGTTGCCTACCTTTGACGCCCGAGTATGCGCGGCAGCACTAAAAACAGTCGCACCCTTTCGGGTGTATATTTCCCACACAACAATAATTGTCACCTGTCTTGTCCGCATTTCCTTTTTTTAACGCGGCGAGCCCGGTACTTTCCTCTAACGAACGGCGTGCGCGTTATCAGCATCACATAGCATTCGTGACAGGAAAGTAACGAGCGCAGCGTTTTCAAGAAAGGAAATGCGGGCAAGACAAATGACGATTATTGTTGTGTGGCAAATATACACTCCAAAGGGTGTAAACTTTTCTTAGAGTGAAGTGAATTTGAATATGCTTTTAATCTTGCCTTGCAATTATCTTTGACGTCTGAGGGTGCGCAGGTATATAAATATGAAGTGTTTAAAATCAAATTATGGGGTTTTACGTGCCAAAACCACTTCCTGATTATGAGGCATGCCGTAGTGGAGGGCTCCGGAAATTTCGACCACCTGCGACTCTTTAACGTGCACCTAAATCTAAGTGCACGGGTGTTTTCGCATTTCGCCCCCATCGAAATGCGGCCGCCGTGGCCGGGATTCGATCCCGCGATCTCGTGCTCCGCAGCCCAACACCATAGCCACTGAGCAACCACGGTGGGTATGAAGCGTTTGTTCTGAAAGCAGCGAGTGTCATGTATTCTTGTGTGTCTTCGATTTTTCCATCTCAATGCGCTGCTTCAACATGGTATGATGATTAATCACCAACTCGCCCAACTTTCACATTAATGCTACAAGGAAGTTTGCAGCCGTAGGATAGGGTCAGCATTGCAGGGGTAATTGAACGTCGCTGGTAGAGGCCTTTGACCTGCAGAGGGACATAAGATAGGATTGTGGTGCATCTCACTTACCCTCTACTCCTTCTAGGTTGTTGACATTGCAGAGCAAGTCACGGTGGAAATAAGTTTCATATCCGTACTTCTTTTGGCCAAAAGTGCTGACGAAATGGGTCTGAACTTACACGGGCATTCGTACTACAGCCATTACCGGCTCTTGGGAAGTCGTTTGTCGTCGCTAGACACTGGCCTCAGACTGCTGACACAGTGATCTCGCATAGCGGCCCCTTGCCGAGACTAGGTTCGTAAGCCCAGCTGTTCCCTCTGCAAATATGGCAATAAAGCAGACAAGTGCAACTGGGCCACTTGTCACTGTTTAGCTGTTGGAGTGGAAAGCAATGTATTAGTGCGCAAATAATTTTTGACGGCTGTACAGACTTGCCACTGTGAATCAGTGACTATGGCATTCCACTGGTGAGGTGACGGGTTTGATTCCCAGATGCCACGGCTGCATATACCACACTGTAAACAAAAAAACACCCAGATGGGCGTTTTTTGCTTGTCCTCTAGCGCATTCCCTTTTGTACATCTTTTTGCTCCCATTGAAAGGGCGTACGATAAAACTCCCATTGACGTGGGCATTAATTGGGCACACAACGGGGGTACCGTATACGCCCACTTCACCCCCCCCCCCCCCTATTTGACTGGGAGGTACAATGGGAGTATTGTGAAGGAATTAAAGGCATTTTAGTTTAGGTGCGGCAAGCTCGTAGCGAAATGCATGGTGGCGCGGGTCACGCGCTTACGCAGTACCAGACGGAACACCGCAGGCCGAAATGTCGAACGCCGGCGATCAAGGCTCAAGGGAACTCGGCCGTCCGTGAGCTGCCACCCGAGCAGGCGTCGCACCTGCTCGGAGCGAACGCCGGCGTCCGACACCTTGGCCTGCGGTGTTCAGTCTGCTGCTGCATAGGCGCGGCGTACCGCCACGAAGCATTTCGCCGCGGGCTCGCCACACGTGGTCCAATCGACGGCACAGGGCCACCGCTGAATCGACCAAGTCACGCGCACACGTGGTCCAATGGCGAATGAACCCGTCACCGCACGTCTTCATTTTTTTTCCCTTTCGCTGATCACAGAGCCCCTCTTTGCAAAGCTTTTATACAGTCGTCTTAGCTTATCGGCAGTGCCTCCGAGGCCAGCAAACGCCTTCGAGAGCAGTTGCTACTTGCTGAAAGGAAAAATGCACGAGACACACACTGACAGTGAAGAAAATTTATTTTACACCAAATGTAAGAAATATAATATGTTCACTTCCGGGCCCAAAAGAAAGCACATTTCTGCCCCAGTAAAACAATTGTCTGGATTTTAAAAAAGAGCACTGTACATTGTAAGCATGCCAGTTGCTAGTATTCTACATGTCCTAATACAATGAAATTAGTAAATGAAAGAAATGCTAAGAAATCTTATCTCGTTTCATACTGAACTGTAACTACAGAGCCATGTGTTTGAACTGTTACTTTGTACTGACGCTCCACACTTTTGCACAGACTGTATATTGAGCTCGCTTGACTAAGAGTAAAACTTCATTTGGCCTAGTTGGCACATAATTCTGAACTTAAAACTTACAGCGCAAACACCTAAGACGAACCGCAAAAGGCAGATACGACACACGCTGGCACTAACTGACTTCTTTATTTCTTCGTCGTCAATGCATATATATGCCCTAGGCCACACAACTGCACAGGCGCACACATTACATTACAGAGATCTCCCAAATTATCACATATGCAAACGTAGGAACTCAAATTCAGATGGGTGCAGGGACAAAGCTATGTCACTGATGCAATTATCATTTTGCCTTTTTATGTCGTAGGCCTCTAAGGCAAGCCGCGCAAGCTCATTCATGCTTTTGCCAAGAATCGACGTCCCATCAAGTCATGCCTCACAATTTTTGCAAGAGTTTATATGCGCAACAATGTGCACTCTTCTATCTACATTTTTGTTTACTTTTTGTGCATGTTCCCTGCGCGGTCCCTTAAACACATAAGGTCATCTATCAACTCAAGAAAATTGCTTGCAGGCATAGTGTTCCTAGCTATGCTCCCGCACCTGCGGAGAGGGCAGAGGAGGACGCCGAATTCGGCATGATGCTTCATACGTGTTGTGCGCGGTCGGCGTGGTTTATACAATTCACTCTCATGTGCTAAGACATAGCTTGGCTAGATAGGGCATTGCATCAATGAGCGACTCAGGGAACATGCGCAACAAGTAAACAAAAATGTAGATAGAGGAGCGCACCTTGGTGCGCATATAAACTCTTGCAACAATTGTGAGGCACAACTTGATGGGACGTCGATTCTTTGCAAAAGCAAGAATGAGCATGTGCGGCTTGCCTTAGAGGCTTACCACAAGAAAGGCAGGGCGATAATTGCATTAGTAAGATATCTTTGTCCCTGCATCCATCTGAATTTGACTTCCTACGCTTGCGTATGTGATAATTTGGCAGATCTCTGTAATGTAATCTGAGTGCCTGCGCGGTAGTGTGGCCTAGGGTTTATATTGCATCGACGACGAAGAAATAAAGAAGTTAGCACCAGTGTGTGTCGTATCTTCCTTTTGTGGTTCGTCTTAGGTGTTTGTGCTGTAAGTTTAAGTTGCTTGACTAAGCCATTCCTAATTAACAGTGGCTGGTATAATGAGGCCGATCAGTGGTATTTTGCATGGACTAGCACACAAATATGATAAATGTCAAAGTACTAAATTAAGAAATTGGGACTCATCACACAAACAAGCTACATAATTTAGTGCTGGATTTCTGAGCAAGCTATTAAAAATTATTGTATTTTATGAACCAGAACCCACCTTCTGATTATGACACATGCCATAGCGAGTAACCCGAATTAATTTGGACAACCTGGGGTTCTTTAACATGCACCTGTCTAAGTACACAGGTGCTTTTGCATTTCGCTCCCACTGAAATGCGGTTTTGTTTAAGACTACATTTACGAAAGTTCCAAACACGATCCCCCCTATATTTTTACAGTGGGTGCTCTTTAAATGGAGCCTCAAGGTGCCAGGGAAATTGGTTCCATTTACCAGGCATTATATTTACTGAGAGACATTGCAGAGAGCCAACCAATTATCAGGATAGTGTCCTATTTAAGCGGCAGTTTCGAAGCGATTTTCGTTTATTGAGATTCCACTGTAGTCCATAATAGTGGATGAGTTGTGTTCTGCATGGACACATTAGCATGGCTACCATGTTTAGTTGAATATTGTGCAAGCAGCAACATTTCACTGTACCCAGTGCAATATATAAAGCCAGCAATGTAACATGTTGCAAATGCAGTCACGAACAAGTACCTTCCCTGATCATATCCAAAAGCAGCATCTTTATACGAAATTAGTCATGCTTTCTCCCGTTTAAGTGCCTTGTTTTCAGAAATCAAATCCTCCTTATCACATTGACCTCCAATTGTGTCATTCCCCGAGCTGAGGTCATTTGAGATTGCATTTAATTGCCCTTCAAATAGCATATTGGTCTTATTTAAAAAGCACATGGCATCACAGTGACCACCTAGACATAGAATTCGAGCTGCAACACAGTAGCAAACATTCTGAGGTAGAAGCCTAACTATTCTTTTGAATTTGGATGCATGCTCAAAACACTGCTACGCAATTGCAGACAGGGCTGATAGTGTAGCAACCAGGACAGATTTAACGGACATAAAGGAGCAAAATTGTGTGAGCTTCGAATTATTATTCTCTCTGAGGAACCATGCTGTCCAATTATAAAACGGGGATCAAAATAAAGTAATTGGATAGCACATCTGCATTTCATTAAGTAAATAAAATACTGTTCATGCTACCTTCCAGGGTGCACACTACATTCCCTTTCCTTGAATGTGAATTTGCTACCTTTCCATGGGTTGCCAAATGTATAGGTGTATTGTTGGTCAAGGGTGGTGGAATAGATATAGGTCTCAGGCTAGAGGAAATATTTAGAGAAGGAGACTTGCCAGGTTGAACAACGAATGTCTCAGGCTGGAGCCATTTGGTTCTCTTGCAAAGATGTTGCCTCCAGCTTGAGACTTCCTTTGTTGGACAACTGTTGATGACTAATTTCGCCATCTTTTCATTTACCCTTGTCTTATTCAACCTATTGCTCCACGCAGCAGCTGCACTTTCTTTAAAAAATAAAGATATTAATGAGCTCAAAGGCTTTGTGCATGGCTGCATCCCCAAGTGCAAAAATTTGTTTGCAGAGTGAATGACAGAGTTGGTACGTTTCTTGAGAATTCAATAGGAAGAACCAAAAATTAAGCTAACAGACTGGTTATGACGACAAGTAAACATGAATTGATGTGGAGTGCCATTTCTTCATTTTGCACCAGGCTTGGGGCCAGCCAGACTTCTTCCTAAAATTGAGAAAATTTTTCTAATGAAATACATATTAAGAGTATTTCTTCATAATCTGAAAATTTAAAAACATGGTTATTTGGTTATTCATATTTAGTTGGGAACAGTGCGAAGGACACTGACGAAGTAAGGGCTTATGCAGTAATGCCACATAGTGCTGGCTGAGAACAGATTCAATTTTAGAACAGACAAACAGTTAAGTACTTTGGAATGCTTCCTAAAAGCCATAAAAAACCAAAGCAGGAAGCAGTTGTACAAAATAATGTATGTGCATGAAAAATGCATCTGATCATCGGTTCGCAGACATGTATGCCATTTGCTTGTCAGTTAACAAAACACGTGTTACACTGAAACATTTCTCCTACAATTTGGCAATTCTGTGGGCTTTCATTATTGCTCGGGTCAGTTGGTTTATGTTGTTACTGCTACTAGTGTACGGTGAAGTGTAATGTAGATGGGCAAGTACTACTGACAACTATGAACATTGGCAAATTTTGCTGCACCAGGATAACGCATGCATTGTCCCGCTGCAGCGAAACTTTCCAGTAAACATTCACAGTTGTCTGTAGCACTTTCCCATCTGTCTCGCCTCACACTGTTCCATCTATAGCGCTTCACCATACTGTAATATGCACCACCGACACAAAATTCTACCCTTCTGAAGTTCTTACTGCTACTTCGCACTCGTCACATTCAGGCCGCCAGGCGTACTGAGCCCAATGTAGTATAACTGCATAGACTGGCAGCTCCTGTCATGGACTTATTCTGGTGTAATGGCACCACAGAAGCAAACGAAGACAAAGACATGCAGGACACAAGTGCCTAACCTCAACTCTCGCTTTAATAAGAAAACAGACATCATATACATCACATAGTGACAGGAAGTGATGTCATTAATTCAAAAACAAATTCTTTGTGCAATGTAGCTGAGAATGACTGATGCATTTGTCCTTTTCGTGCTAATCTGCCAAAGCTTAATTATCTTATGTACATCTGCTCATAATTTTTGGCTACAAGTTTTGATGAACACAGGAACGAACCAATCTATTTTGCAGTGCATCACTATGTGCGAATGAGAGTTATTCCACACAAACTTCATTAGCCGCAATCTCAAATTAATACAATGTGTGTATGCAATGCAAGCATGACTGGATGGGAATGGCTGACTGTACATAACCTCCGTTGCACAGTGCACCGCCTGCAAATTGTGCTGCACGCAACAAATTAATTTGTTTTCCTGGCTTGTCTTTTTTTCTCATCAGAGCAAATCTCTCATCACATGTTTCATACAGAAAAAAAATTTTTGCCCGTAGAGACCAGCTACACAATTACCCATGAAAATTACAAATGCATACGAAACAACTGCAACCACTTTTTTACTTCATCTCATTCATTATATTCCATATTCATGCCTAATTTAGTTGCGCAAATCATTGTTTTCTCAGGCCCTTGTTAGGAGAGTTTTGTGCTGTAATAAAAGGCAGAAGCCAAAAAAAGGAAAAGGTTGGTTGTGGTTGAAGCACAATATGCATCTAGTGAGCTAGGCCGCAAGCGTTGTGTAGTCTGCTGCCATCATAAGGCCGTGCCTACATTGGACAGATGGGATGCTCTATTAATGCGAAATCAGGGAAATTGAGGGAGTATGAGTCATCCGTGTGAAACAATCCTCCATCACACAATGTTAAATACTGCAAAGAATGTGACTGCGGTCCTGTGTTCCACAAAACTTGCGTTGTAGCCAGGTATTACGACCTGACAACATGCAAGGTAATTGTGGCTTGCAACATTTAAAAAGTATGACGAATGTATCAGTGATCCATTAGTTGCACTGCATAAAGAATTTCTTTTAACAGATATCATCACATCATGTCTCCACCTGTTATTAAATATTGCCTGTTTCCTTATTTTAAAGCTTGAAGTGAGATCCGGTGCTTGTGTCATGTGCGTACATATCTTTGTTTACTTTTTGTGGTGTCATTACACCAGAATTTATATAACCAAATGGCCACACACTGCTTTTGTCACGTTATAGTGGTGCTTGCAAAGCCTCCCAAACAGCAGCCTATTTGGTCAAAACATGCTTTTGTACATATGCTCTTCCAAATAGAAAAGCTATCAAGAAGGTAACAAGAATCAAGAGCATTAAGTTAAATCCACTGCAATGCTTTACTCTTTTGCCTTTATTCCTTACACCTAAGTGGATAAGAAAGAGTGTGAATGTTACAGAAATGCACTAAATAAGTTGTTGAAATTATGCAAAAATGTTAACGCAACTAAGCATAGATTTATGTGCAATAATAGACACCAGTCTCAATTTCTTTCCTTCTGACATAAACATAGTATATCTTATTCCTTTGGCATGAAGGAAAGCATATGTAGACCAGACAAGCTTATATTTGAATGAGAGCCTTCACGATTAAGCACCACTATAATGTGACCATAAGAGTACATACACTGTAAACAGTGCAGATGACAGCCCAAATTTCATAAGTGCAACATGTTAGCGAAAGCAGCAACCATTAACCCAGAAACTAATCAAATCCCACAAAATAACAACAAGAAAAAAAAAGATTAATGTGTCAGCGCAGCACCTGTTCTCTGAAGTTACAGAAAAGTGGTATGCTTGTTAACAAACCTGAAACCACAGCACATTTGTATCTGACCACCCCCTGCCTCTTTATGTGCTTTCGTGCCTCTGACAAGGCATTACTGGATATTTATTTGCTTGTCTGTTGCAAAAACACATCAATTATTAGTCAGTGCACAGTGCACCATGCCATTTATCTATGTGGACTCACTTTGTGCCCTTAGCACTGCTCTCACCTATTCAGAACTAAGGATTGCAAAAAGACTTGTTCCACTTAAATCTACATGCCTTAATATGTGGGTTCTGCAGTTGAAATAGGGTAATTATAAGTAAAATGCATGACATGTTCTGATGAACTTTGTTTTCATAATCTAATTGTTTATTTGGGCACATAACCAGTCAGATCATTTGTACTAAAACAAGAAAACAAATTCAACACACTAGTTTATACTGGTTGGTGCTCTATTGACTTTAGTACACACATTGAACAAACGACAGGCAGTGAGAAATACCAACAACCACTAACTTCCACACGGCATTATTGGTCACATGTGCACGATATAGCTACAAAAACCCAAACGAAAGTAGACAAAGAAAAAAGTACATTTTAACAGAAAAAGAACAAGACAAAAAAACTTCTTTTGGTAGCTAAGTCACAATCAAGGTGTAAATGACAGCTATAGTTTGGCAAGCACACATGTAGTTACTTTGCTCAGTTCCTCGATATCCCAATTTCTTGTTTGACAGCAACACCAACGGGACATCTACGCATATCTATTGCACATGCCATTTTTGCTCGCTCCAAAATCCTTTCGTGGTTATTCATTTAGTACCTGCTTCGCCTGTACTGGCATTGCAGGGGGGGTATACATTCTGTGTAATGTAACTTACATTCAAATCACGCACACAAAGCAGGGAGGGAATTATCTTTGAAAACTATGCAAACAATTGCAGGCTGAAAAACCTTGCAGTCCCTTTGGTCCAAGGAAAAAACAATGTGAGGCATCACCTATAAGTAAAGGAAATTAATAAACCTTTTTAGTGTAATCTCTTTCTTGTGAGGTATGATGATAGCCTGATATGAATTTCTCTATCTCTACATGTTTGGAACAGTATATGCTTGAAATAATCTTAACTGAAGAGATTTCCCAGTCTTTTAAATCCTGCCATTGCAGCTTACCCTTACTCTCAGTAATACAAAGCCTTTTAGTATGACTTCCTATTACAAATCTAACTGCCATATTTTGAACATTTTCAAGCAGACCAGCTGACTCAATATTATGGGGATTCTAGCAAACATGTACTTATTTGATTAGTGAATGCACATAAGCAAAATACCGCTGTTCTTTGAGGTTTTCGGGAAGCCAACAAAATGTGTATGGGTGGACACACGACAGCTACTACACCGATAAGCATCGTGGCCAACCAAAATTAAGTGTATTCCTACATGGGTGGGCGCGGCAGAGTGTGAGCAGACAATGGTCGGCTTTTTCTGGAGTCATATACAAAGGAACCCCAACATAACGAATGCACTAAAATCAGCAATTTGGTTTGTTGTACTCAGATTCGACCGTTTAGTCAAATAAGTACATTTGCAAATGGATTGTTTTCCCACGGAAAGGGCCGCAGTCAGAAAACACAAATCTGAATGAGAAAAAAATTTTGAATTTGAGAGTCAGCGACCAAAGATACGGTTTCACGGTGTGTTAACGATACCTTCACATAGGTAGCATGAAGCAAACCCAGCCTTGCTTTCGCATCCACCCTGTCCTCTTTGATACTGCCACACACAGTGGAACGACACCATCATGAAAAGTGCTGGCAGTGGAGGTGAATGCTTTGTCTGTATCAAACTTCAATGCATCTCTGAAACTACAGATTATGCAACCCCGTGTACTAAACACGGGGGAAGACTGTGCACATAATACCACGCCATATCAGCACGTCTAGTCTTTCCACACGCAGCAGATCACCTCTAGAACAGGGTGTGCAGGCTGCAGATGTGCTCAGCTGCGCTCACAGCCATGGCGCTAGAAAAGAAGACGCACGGACTGGGCCCTTCTGAGGGCCCCCTTAAAAGCTCGGTTTGTCATTTTTTGTTTCTGTAATAGGCTAGTGATAAAAGTGAATTTGCTTCATGCCTATTAAGAAATGTTGTACACATGGTAGAAAAATTATGAAAGTAGAACATTTTATTACTTTTCACCCCTCTCAGTTGGAATATCGTACAAATGCATAAGCAGCCATTTTTGCCTTGTTTCATCTAAGATGTTTTTTTCATGCTGAAAGAAAGGCATGCGTTTAAAAAATAAGCTTGGTTGCAACATGTAAAGGAATTATGTAATGTCACAAGGGTTCCTGAAATCAAAATATATTTGTGATTTCTTTGCGACTGGAACACTCAAAAGGAAAACGACCTTTTAAACAGACTAAAACAAAGCCACAGCACATGCACCCATACTAAGCCAGGGACTGTATCAAGCTGATATGAGAAGACTTTCAAGAAAGAATCTTTCCCGGTTTGGGAAAATTCTTAAAACAATGGTTAATACCTGGCCCCACGCCTTAAATCTAGAAGGAATAAAGTTCTTAAGCTACTCTGTGTTCTTTCTTGAACCCAACAAATGTGCCTAGAAAAATGGGTCAAGTCTACATCTTGCCGCATCTGTGGCAAGGTGTGAACAAAAAACTCGCTTTAGCTGGCTGCAGTGCTCCCTGCGATGAATATTCAGGCAGAAAATTGTTACCCCAGTGTGACTGTGCACCCAAGAAAACAAAATGTGGTAGACTACATCAATGCAAACGGAAAAATCTTTAGTCCATGCTTGCTGGCAACCTGTGTCTGTATTGGCCTCTAGGAGAATTGTGGCCCCCACGTGCTGGAATATTTCCGTGGCATAGAAAACATTGTGTGATACCAGCTATCAAGTGCTACCATGAAGTAGCTACCAGCTATCAAGCTATCAAAAGAGCTATAGGCAATTTTGCTGCAATAACAGTACTGTTTTTATAGCATTCGTTGTGGGGAGTGCGGCTTGCCCCTTTTGCCGGAGTTCTTGCTGAACGACGATTTATTATCCGTTTGTTATATGTGGAACTTGAACAGCTTATATTTTTGTCTCCTCGATCCACACTTCTGCTGCACTTTTGCCAGCATCTCTACACAGGGTGTCTTGACTGAGGTCATACCAAGTAAGCACGCTACAAGCCTTGTGTGCATCGTTTTCATGACTCTTTCGATGACCAAATTTCATTTTCAGTGACTTTATCAACTAAGTATCTAGCGGCAGCTTGAACATGGGTACTCATGAGAACTCGCACCAGGCTTGGTCAAATACGTCCAGCACTGCAGCACTGAGTAGTGAACCATGCTGTAAGAGTTGGCAACTAAATTGCCACCTTGTGATTGGAACTTTTCATCCTTACAATCAAGGCTTCAATTGCCCAGCCAGCGAGCTGCAGCAAAGGTGTGAACTATAGTCATCTGATGTCACATTCTATGTCATAGCGATAGCAGGTGATCCCTCCAGTGGTGGCCCTCAAGGCCAACAGGCATCCCTTTCTATGCACGTGCTTGTGTAGGACTGGGGAGATGGTGCCAGTTTGTTCTTCAGCATTAACACTGTTCACGCTGTATCAGGAACACATTTTCTTACTCAGTGCAATAGCCCTTGAACCTACATAATTGCCAATGAGTCCTTTGTCGACCAGCCTTTCCTTTGCCATGTCATTTCCTTCTGCCTTGATGTCACAGCAACTTCAGCTATATGAAGCAATGATGGTGTTTGAGTACCCACACAGCCTTGCAGCTTTCTAACCTGAACATTGCTTCATTAAAAGCTGACATGATTTAGTCTCAGCAGACAGATCAGAGTTTAAAAGAAGCCTTAAACTTCTTTCAAAGTCATTCTAACCTTGTCAATAATCCCGTGCCTTTTGATGTGTTATTCAGCATTGTCCAAAGCAAGTCGGCTCTTAAAAATCAAAATAACTTTGTGAGGCCACCTACTAGGCTACCACTGGCTCTTCAGCCAGCCTGAAGTGTCTTGCAGCCATCAAAGCTGGAGTGCAAAAAAAACGACAAAGAAAAGTGTGGCAGACAAAATGCTCATGGAAATCCATATGTTTATGGACTGTTACACTGACTGAAAAAGATGGTGGCTTCCCAATACAGTCTTGATGTACGTAGCTGTTTCAGTCACGAATAAACAGCCAGTTGCACAGTCCTGCACAAGCACAGTGTACAGATGCCCATGGATTAAAATTTGTTGTGTGTGCATGTGGTACAGTGTACCACATTTCATGTTCCTGAGGCTGCAGTACACTGGGAAGACTGATTGCAACTTCAATAGTAGGCCCTTAGAGTATTGCAGCCCTTTGTTCATATTTTGCTGCAGATTGTATCAAATGCGAATGCAAATTGTTTTGCAGGACACGTCAGTTCAGTTCAAGCAATTAGACAGAGTAACCCAAGAAATAGTTTAAGCCTCGAAAAGGTCTTAATACAGTCCCTAGTTTAGTACAGGTTTTCGCCTGATGTTTTGGCTTCTTCTACGGTATAATGCTGTTGCTTGCTAGGTACTGGTGGTGTGATGTGCACACTCTCTTGTGTTGCTATAACGACAACTTGTAAAAAAGATTTTCCTTCCTAACAAACATTTGGATACAGTGCCTGTGAGCTCATCTTTTAACCTGTTTTTCATTTGATCTGTGCATTTACATTGAACGTAAACTAGAAAATATCAGTACTGAGAATCACAAAAGAACACACCTGTGTAACGATTCTGCCGAGATCGTGGGAGTGGTCCAGCCACAGGATGCAACGCAGGTAAAAAGGCCTCCTGAGTTAAAGCAAAATAACAATCGTTGTAAGATGCGAATAAAAAATTTTGTTCTGTGAGGCTTTCGGCATGTATACTAATTACCACATTTGTATGTAAAATAGTTTTGCATAATAGCTGAGCAAGGTTAACGTCTCGCCCTGTGACTGTCAGCCAATGCTACTCATGGCAATGGTGGCAAATATGGCACATCCTTTCAAATGGAACTTTTGTGGGTTACATGAATTTAAAAGAACTTAGGTTTACATAATACATAACACCTGTGGTTAGAAGGATGTCTTGCATGCAGCACCAATGCCACAAGTGGCACTGCTTAACACTTCCAGGGCCAGACTTAGTACATAAACAATACAAATGTGCAACAATGTGAACAGGTGGTTAGCTGCTGCTATAACTCAAAGATTGCATGCATCATGTAGATGTGAATACAGCTCCCATCAGGAGCGAGTTGCCCTTTAGTGCACTTCACTTCTCTTCCTCTTTTGTCTTCATTGCATGTTGGTGCCATATGGTAATAATGAACAAAAATTAAGCACTTCAGTTCCCATTCTTGTTTTACTACATGCTGTAAAGTCATCTAAGTGCGCTTAATACTCTTAAGAATGTACTTTAGCCATTTTGTCAATATTTTTCGCTTGGCTTCACTACACCTTAATGTAGTGCAAATTCTAGACAATGCTTACAAAAAAACCTACTCCACACAATAACACCTCCAATTAACAGTACACAGTCTATGGCTTCGAGATGTGTACATACATACTTTATACATGGTTACAATGAAAATATAAGTGGCTGTTCTAATACGCACACTCAGCATACTGCATAACAGTCACCTGGTTCCAAAATGGCTTTTTGTTATCACACATAGGACGGCCACAACTATAAATTTAATTCTGGCAGTAACTTAAACCACGGCCAAAACCTTCATAGTGCAATCAATGAAAATTTTCGAATTTAGAGCAGTTAGACATAAACAGGGCAAGTAGTTTTAAAGTGTTAAATAATGAACTGTTATGGAATATGGCGGTAGAAGGCCATGCGCCTGAAACATAGGTACTGTTTATCATATAAGCACATTCTTATATTTTTGCTTAGTTTCCTAGGGATTGCATCAAACAGTTTGCTTGTGTAAATTTTGCTACATGGCTGTATCGTATTAGCCCTTATATTTTCACATTTGGCTTACTGCAGCTTTATGCACATGCATAAAGCTACTACTGCTACCACTTTCTACACTACTACCTACTACCTACACTACTACCTTCAGCTGAAGGTCAAGCACTATGCTGTCCAACATACATGCATTTAACAACACCGAACAGTAGACAGAGAATGAGCAACTCTTTTAAAAAGTGCAGTTCTTTGGAGACACATTGATATATATCTGGAAAACAGAGATTTTTGCTAAAATTATAACTTAATATAATTGGTACTGAGCATAATGCATCTTGCAATAAACTTGCATTTACCGCACACCATTATACACACTGCGACCTCTGCAGCTTCTCCACAATCTGGCACAATGTGCTCAAGCTGCCTGTAAACCCTGGAAGGGGTCTATGATAGTTTAAGAAGCTTAGCAAACATGAGAAAGACCTAAAATGAAGGTCAGAGAAGCAAAGCAAATTTTTAACCATTCCTCTCTATGTTGCTATGAATGTCAAGGTTCCAGCAAATGATGTGTTTGAACTGTGTTTTTAATCGTGCAATACTAGAGAGCACATTTTTGCAATAATAATGTGACAGAGAAGAATGACAGAAACTAACTTAATGAATATTTTTCTAAACTTGCATGAGGTTTTCATCATTATGCTGATGCACACACCTGCATACTTCTACTGTGAAGTCTTGTTTCAGTTTATTTTATTGTCACATAGTAATTTACACCATACACTTGTCCTGAAATACATCACGTTGGGCTCCTTCAGTATTTTTTGCTTACTGGAAACACACATGCCTATACAGGGCAAGCACTCAATACATGCAAGACTGCCACGGGAATGGCCACTCGAGGTCGACTGTTAGTACAGCGCAAAAGACGAGGACTGAAGGAAGAACACAACACAGGCGCTGTCACACAGAAACATACTCAAGGCACTTTGCGAGATTCTCAGGCTTCTTTCATGCTCTAAAAACACATTATGTAGCACATATTGAGCCACAGATAGCTGTACTGGAAAATTTTCACGTTGCTCTACAATTTTATAATTGAGACTTTTTATCTAATTACATTTGAGAAGTTGATTAATTGATTAAGACTAATTAGGTAATTAGGCAAAATGCAGCAAATCCAAGTATTTCCAAGAGACAGGAAACAACATTACATAGGTTCTGTGCAGCTAGATGGCATATTCATATTTTTAAAAGTTTGCTAGAGTTACGTGGGATAACCTGCATACCTCCTATGGAACAGGTGTCACACCAATCACTCTAAGTAATGCCGCTAAACTAGCCATTGCGCTCAAAACATACAGGGTAAAAAAGCAAACTCTAGGTAAGAGCATACCAAGGCCTCTATTGCTGAAAAGGGAAACTGATGGGAGGCGCCCGATCTCCGGCCATGAAGCTGCTTCATCCTCACAGTTGGCAATGAAACGACCGCAGCTGCAGTCCTGAAATAAAAATGAAAAATTTGACACTACAGTGATCACACAGAACACAAAAAAGCTGGTCACAAGCTTATCTTGGAGAACATCTGCTGCTACATTAGGTTTTGTATATTCGTCAGCTTATTGTTAAACTAAGCTTGCCAATATTTCATATCTTAATGGCTTTGCTCTTTACAAACCAATACCTTTGCCCAACTCATGCACATATGCACTACTTAAGCTATGAGATGTTTACTGATCCCTTACAATGAATGGCTTCTAAGACAAATTATTTCACACAAAAGGATGCATAACTTATGAGTGTTACTGACATTGAATACCAAGGTAGTACCTTTTTTTATAGACAATCGCGGACTTGAAGCACATTTTTCTCACAGATACAGGTTACAGGTTGATCGGTCTGCCCTTTTTTTTTTTCACCAGCAACAGAAATTTTGTTATTAATACTCGTGCAATATAGGATGACGCTGTGATGTGTGATATGATCCTGAGTTGAAAAGCGCAACTTCTTTGTGTTAATTTGGCACCTAGAATTCAATACTAAATATCTGTACCCAATAGGCAATGGCACAGCAGCAAAGTAATTAAACATTAAACAAGTTCAGGTATCCAGAGCACAGCGCCAGCTGTTGAATAACAACATTGCACAAGCATCGACTATATAGATATAACGTAGTAAGTGCACCGCAGGCGTAGTGGCGGCCTCAGAAAAGAACACAGGCATGGAGCGACGTGCCTGTATGACCTATCACCGGCAATGCTATCGCGTAAATTGATATATCTCGTCACGGCACGGGCACCGTTTTCTGCCGGCCGAGGTGCCGGCGCCACTGGTACTCACCTGCTCCGGCCGCCGAGGTTCAAGTGACGGCGTATCCAGTAATCTGAACCCAAGCAGGACACATGTTACCGCCAAGCAGTACGCTAACAATAAAGAGGTTCTTATACTCTGACCGGCAGCTCATGCGGCGTTGACCCGTAGTGCCGTTGGAAGCTCACCACACGCTTTTAATACCACAAACGCGCCGCCGACATTTCACGCCCGTAGATCAAAGTCGACGGGCGCAGGCTCTACATGCTACGTGCCGCAGTCGCGCACTGTCTGCACAATCAACGACGTGGGCGCGAAGAGACACAGACGATAGAAAGGAGCGTACTGGCAAATCTGCACAATGCGCGCTAAATGGGCAACACTGCACACAATCGCACGAGCTAGGGGATTGGCGCCACGTACGCGCCAGCTGGCAGATACCGCGCACAAAGAAGCGCCGCCGGTTCTCGCTCAAATGATCGCTGTACAAAACTCACACACGCGCACCGCAGTAAGCCCTTAACGAGCCGCCACATTTTCAGGCCGCGGTTAGGCGGCGAAGCTTAGCTCACCTCGCACTGCACGTAACTATTATGGTAGTGGCTTGCGCTTCGGGGATCATGTCGAATGCTCACATCCGCCCAATTAAAGACGCGGCAAAGTCCCTCATTATATAAAATCCTCATTTTTAAGTACACTCGCTTGACTCTGAGCACTCAAGTCGCCTCGATTACGACAAAGCTCGAAGAAACACAGTGATCGTGCAAAATGGTTCTGGACGGTCAACTGTCGCGCCATGTTGTATCGAGACCTTCAACAAGTCATATCAGCGCGTCTCCTCACTTAGAACACATGCACACTCATAGAACATGTAATAATCGTTCAAAGTCACTTACCGTGGAGTCTTGGGGGTTCAAAGCAGTGAGAAACATCAACCACGGTAGAAGAATGTGCCGTCGCTGGTCGAATTGCCGTCGCTGAAAGCTGCTTCAACGCGCAAGGTAGATGTACAGGCTCGTCCACTCTTAGGGTGAACACGGCTCACCGTGGCCGCGCTCCGCGGGGCGCCAGTGCGTCCGGCGCGGCGGCGCATCGAAGCGAAGCGACGCAGGCGCACACGGACCCAGGGGTGGCGCTTCGCGTCGTCTGCTACAGCGCTGGAGCGCGCCGCTCTGGCTTTGCTGTAAAGTCCACTTCGCTAGACCCAGGGGACTGAGCGACCGATTCGGCGTTGCGGGAACGCGCCCTTCACTAACTTGAGCATTTTCCAGCTGGTTCGGTCTACAGCTTGTGAACAGCCTGCTTAATCAATATACATTAACAGAAACAAGCTTATCACCACATAAATCACTTAGCATGTTTTTATAAGTGATGAGGGTAAAAATACGGTCATTTTCTTGCGCTCTTTATTAGGCTGGGGCATAGAGGCGACGCTTGATAGTCGTGTCAGAGACGTCACCCAGCCTGAGGCTGTTCTTAATTTCCCGAACGGTGGAGGAGGTCGGGCTTGCAGCAGCCGCCGCAACAATGGTCATGTATTCAGCTTCAGTGGTCGCTCTTTACGAGGAGCATTTTTCACAGTTTTCAGTGGCCTTTTTGTCATCTCCGATAGAACGCGTTGAGAATAGTTTTGTAGGCACAGATCTACGATGCGTCGTCTCTTTTTTTCCGGTACCCGCGACATGGCTAGTTTCCGAAAGTGCACCGAGGAAATAAAATTATCCTACACTGTTACAGCGTTTTTATCGCCGAAGTACCATGGCAACCAGCAACCGAACAAAATGCAATTCATCATGCAAGTCGACAGAAATGCGTCTAATGGAAACACCTCTGGTGTCTTTCGATTTGACGAGTCATCCCAGAATGTTTAACTCATGAGCGGCCAGTCACTCACTTGAGCAGCCGTTGGCTGCACCGCATCACCATATTAAGCTAAGATGGGGTAGCATGACCTAAGCAAACAAAAAAAAGTGGTGGGGGCTCGGCGGTAGATCCGGCTAACGCCCATGGTCAGTTAAAAAGTAGACTGGCCCGACCACAGCAATCTGGCTTGGGCCGGGCTTGGCTTCTACAAATGTCGAGCCCATTGGCCGACCACCGGCTTGCTGTCCGCAGACGACACCGGGCCGGCCTGATGACCGCCGGTTTAATTACCGTGGCCGCGTTCGTCCAACATCGCTTATTCGCGGCAAGGGTTCCTGTGCCGTACTCATATTTGGGTTTTACCCACTCAGCCTCGCCCCCACCCCTAACCTCTAAAAAAAAGAAAAAGAAGAGAGAAATCAATTCTTCCTTTTCTCCAAATTTATCCGATGCTCACCTATATTTGAGCAACGCAGAGGCCATGTGTCGCTTTGGGACGTATACCGCACAATTAACAAATTATTATATGCTAGTATGCATATGACCTATTCCGAGGAAGTACTGAAATGAAATAGAAGCGAATTACGACCTAATTATCCGGCAAGACGTAATTTAAGCTAGAAAACAGACATGTAGATTATAGATTTTCCACTCCAATTACCTATTCCCAACGGACAGAAAAAGCGTTCGCATGCGGCGTGCATTGACTCCAAGGAGAAAAAAAAACCAAAAATACGACGGCGCCACATGCTTTACTTCACCTAATCAACGTAATCAAATAATCGACCGACGATTCCTCTAAATGAGAATGTTACTTCTCGCATCAGGTAGCCGTCAAAGGACTGGCACCGCTTCGGTGATTTTACCCAAACTGTGACAACAAAAATGAATTTAGTTTTTTTACAGGATGTAGAAAGATGAAAAGGGGGAGTAAAATTGCCGCCAAATTAGTTGCTATGCCGGGGAGAGCGCTTTCCTACATCGCGTAAGCGCTTCATGCACCCCTACCAGAGATCTTAACGCGTCAATAAGAGAGTCGCGAAGTAGCGGATGTCTCTTCTTCGTTGCTGTCGAAGTAATATTATTGCCCTCCTTAATGGTAAAATCGATGGCAAACATGATGATGCATGATTGAACAATCGCTCTATAACTTTCTGTGGAATTTATTGCGGGTTTCGGTCTCTTTCTTAGGTCAATTAAGCAAATTCGTTCTAGCATCAAGACATGCGCGATACGGCGCGCTGGGCTCATCACATGATGACTCCAACGAAGACGAGCGCGCCTAATAGGTTTCTCGGTATGCACTACACCAAGTGCTGTGAGAGTAAAATAAAATGGCCCCACCCTAATAAATAGCGCGAAAAAAATGACTGTATTTTTACCCTAATCACTTATTAAAAACATGCTAAGTTATTTATGTGGCCAGAAGCTTGTTTCTGTTTATATATATTGATTAAGCAGGCTGTTCTCAAGCTGTAGACCGAACCAGATGAAAAATGCTCTAGTTAGTGAAGTGCGCCTTCCCGCAACGCCGCCTCGGTCGCTCAGTCACCTGGGTCTAGCGAAGTGTACTTTGCAGCAAAGCCAGAGCGGCGCGCTCCAGCCCTGTAGCAGACGACGCGAAGCGCCTCCCCGAGGTCCGTGTGCGCCTGCGCCGCTTCGCTTCCATGCGCCGCCGCGCCGGACGCACTGGCGCCCCGCGGAGCGCGGCCACGGTGAGCCGTGTTCACCCTAATGCCGATGCTAGAAGTTTGCCGGCGCGCGGCGAAGCTGCGCCGGCGTGCACCAATGGGAGGCTGCGACGCCTCGCAGGCGTCAACCAATCGGAGGCTGCGGAGCCTCTGGCTGCTAGGCCTGTAATGGCCGACCGTGCGGAGACGCCGGCACCAACGATCGTCCGAGTGTTTTGGACGCACGACGCGCGCGACAGTGTTCCTGAAAGACAGTGTTGTAATAGTAGGCCGACAACGACACGATCAACCGACCGACGACCGTGGGTTGTGGCAGTGCGACGTGGATCCGAAGCGACTTCGAACGACGCCGACTAATCCAACCTGCCCACTGGGTTCCGCCGGGCTCGGTACGATCGTCTGCTAAAACAGCCAACCGAATCACGATTGCCGCAACGTCTGTGCTTGTTGTATGTGCATATTGTCGTGCTCAAAACGAATGGAAACACGTTTACGAGCTCCGAAGTCTGGATAATCAACACTCGCCTATCGCCGATGTTGTTTACGTTACGCGTAGGCCTAGCGCGTCCATCGAGTTCGTAACTGGCGAGTGAACGAACTCACCTGAGAAACTCTGTCGAAGGAAATGAATTTTCAGGTCCGTTTGGTGCTGCAGTGATTTAAAATATGGCACTCTTGACTTCGTGTGACCTGTGATGTGGTGAATGAACCGTGTGGAAGTTGGGTTGGTCAACCGCGGCGTGTTTCGTGTGGTGTCGGTTGACTCAAGTTTAACGGGCAAGCTCTGCGCTGTTTCCAGTGGTAAAGATAACTCCCGAAAGCGAACTACACTAGTAGCCGAACTATTGGAAGTACTTACATAATCAGCCGTGCCGCCTGTTTCAGATGACATTGCGCTCTTTTATTCGGCATGTGAATCCAGTTCAGTACAAGTTCACTGTACTCATTCACTCACTTCTTTCAAGTGCGACCGTCTTTTGGGCTAGTTGGGGATAAATCGCTCGTGTAGCAATCAAGAACACTGACGCACTGAAGCATACGTGGCAACGCAGTCATATTTGAGTCAGTGTGTCGTTATAGTTGAGCACTGCAAAAAGAAATTATCTGTTTGCAACGTGTGCCCTAGGGCGTGTGCAGTGCATAGCAGCACCTGCATCATGCAAGACCTATGCATGTAGCAGCGTATACCACGATTGCTTCGATGCCCGCTTCAGAAGCAGCAAGTACTGAGTCAATGAAACTGTAATTGAATTTTTATCTCACTTTTTGCTTATGGAAAGTGTAGATGGTGTGAGTGCATTGTGGGGAAGGTGAAAAGGTGTCATCAGTGTTTTGTGCAGTCAGTATGCTTAAACTGCTGGAATCCCTTCAGCCTCTACTAAAATGTTTCTTGCTGCGATACTATAAATTGTAGTCAGGACAAAGATGTACTCAAAACCAAGTTACTAATGCATCTGCCCAGAATGTGTTTGATTAACAAGTTAACGCTTCCACAACAACAATATGCCGATGAACAGCATATGTGCTTACAATAAATACATTCCGTAAAGGTGAACGACTGGGCCTACAATATCAAACTTTGTAGTAGCACCGTAAAAAGTGCTGCCATGCGTATCAGCCACAACGAAACTGCTGCACGTCCAACCTTCTTCCTTGGAGGCACTTCTATAAAGACTGTTCGGGCCCTTCTCATTCTGGGTGTAGCATTTAGCTGTTCTCTCAAATTTTCCACATATGTCACCAGCACTGTATGTAAGCACCGGCCCTTTCTTGGGTTTGTGTCCCGTGTGTCCCTTCCCTGATGACCTAAGGTTTTCCGAGCACTCTACACTTCTATCATTCTGTCACGACTTGAGTACTGCTCATCAGTATAGTTCCCGTACCAAACTCGCGAGGCTACAAAACTTCAGCTTGTTTTGTGCCTGGACAATACGCACCCTTTACTCCCGTCTTTTCGGTTGTCACAAGCTCATGCCAGCCTTCGAGGATTGCCTCAAACCCCTCAAGTAGCACACCCTGCAATACCAACGCAACATTGCACTAGTCTATACTGCAGGGTGTTTGTCGTCTCTCTGGACAGCACTAATCTTTCTTCAGTTCGTCTGAACAAGTGGTCAGCACAGCCTGAGCCCTCATCACGCCTCTATGGCCCGACACCACAACTCCATGATTATATCTGGCATGCAGAGCTTTCTCTCCACCCCCCTGGCGATTTGGATTCTCCTTCCCAGGAACCAGACTTCATTGGCACTCCTGTGTGTTGTGCACCTGTCGAGTGTGTGCGTGTGTGCTGTGCTGTGTTATTGAGCAAGTGTGTGTGCACGTGGAGGGGAAGGAAGTGTCTTCTGCATCCTGCAAATTCCTGCTTTAGATGGCTTGTTATCAGATTCTCTAACATACAGGCATCAGCCTTCTTTGTAGTCTAGTGTGCCAAGTTACCACTAAGATTATTATTATTATTATTATTATTATTATTATTATTATTATTATTATTATTATTATTATTATTATTAGAATCATTACTTTGACCACATTGATTGTGTTGAAGCCAGCGTGACACATAATTCAAAATATTTCTGGAGCTTTGTGGGCTCTCTTCTAAAAGGAGTGCCAAAGATGTACGTCTTCTTCATGAAAATAGTGGTGTTGTCTCGAACACTGCTGATGCCTTTGCAGAACATTTCTGTTTGCTATATGGTGTGAAATATGCTTCAAGTAACCTTCCTTCTCAGTCTGGCGCAGTGTATGCTAACAGTCAATGAAAACCTCGTTTCCAAGTATATGAAGTGCCTTAAACTTTGCCTTAAACTTTCCCTTTCTTGTGGTGTTGATGGTATTTCCTCCACAGAGCTTAACCCTTTGAGACGCTGTCTACACAATTGGGCACAGCAGGAGCGTGCATCAATAGCAAAAGCACTGATGAAAGTAATGGTATTTAAAATGTGTTTCATACATCTTGAAACACTTATTATTGGAACTGTGCTGCAATTTTGAATAATGTGCAGAATGTTTTAACAAAATGAGTGAGAAGGTGGACGGCTGGGTGTTGTTACTCTGTGTCAGTATGTTGTATGTAGCTGGTTCACTTCTTTCATTGTTTTTTACAATGTCGTGCACCAGGCATAATTGTCAAGTGGCTGGATAAGTGCTTTTCAAGCTTTTCAAAACACGAAATAGTACATGTTTTCATATTTTGTGTTCCTGTAGTGAGTTTTCGCATGGAGTCGAAATTTTGTAAACTTGACAAAACTCGCTAAACTATTGAAAATTCTTAATATTTGCTGCGGCTGTACACTTCCTACAATTCTGAGGATGCAAGAGATGTGGTGAAAGCAACTTTTCAATCAACGGGATAAAGTGGTGTCTGAAAGGGTTAAGATGTATGGAAGCATACTTGTTCCTCGTTCTCACAAGCATCTTCAATAGTTCCCTAAAGTCTAGTACCTTTTCTAGCACTCGGAAGGTAGCATGAACATTGCCCATGCACAAATCAGGTGCTAGATGTGCAGTTACTAACTGCCGACCTATATCTATCCTCTTCAGTGCGTCAGGTGTTTGAATCGATATGGGATTCCTCGCTTTCTGTTAGTGCTAAGAGCATTTTAATAAATGAACAGCATGACTTTGTGTGCCGACATTTCAGACTGTCAACAGTGTTCACTACTGCATCGACTTCCAAAAAGACATTTTTTCACTCTCGAACTGGTGCAGAAACAATAAGTACTCTTAAATGCTTCCAACACTATGGCATTAAGTTATATGCACAAAACGCACCATGTGAAATTTTGATACACCCTACGTGATGCTCCACTCCTTAGGGTCGATGAAATGAAAGATCTTGGTGTGTACTTCGACAAAATGCTAAGCTTCTCTTCACATAGATAATTACACAAGATGTCCTTCACGCTCTTGGAATTGCATGCCGTATATTGCATGATTTCCACTCACCTGTTGTGTTTCTGAAATTCTGCTGTGTGCCTCCAACTACTAGAGTATGCCTCTGTAGGAGGGGGGTGCAATGAGCAAATCTAATTCTGACCTCATTGAACGCATCCAGAATAAATTGATGTCTATCTTCAAGCACCACTTTTGCCATTCTGGCGACCACAGTTGAGCCTTTGTTCCTGCACCTTTTGTTCCTGTATAAGGTGGTCCATGACATTATACATTCCTTAAAGCTTCTTGATCATATGCATTTGTTTGTGCCGCAACAGTATACCAGGTAGCATTCCACATTCGTTGCCTGGGCTTGTTACAAGATTGTGCTAATAAGACTCGACTCCAAAACATACTTCAGAGTTCATTTCCTGTGTTTTGTGTATCTGTAAATAATCGCGTAGGATTAACTCCCTTTTACTTTTCCGCGTTTCCTTTTTTCCCTATTTGTTTCTCTATCTTCCATTTTTTTGTCTACTGCATTCATGTTTTCTCTACATTTTGTTTCACATAGTGCTCGTTAAGTGCACCAGTACAAAGGCTCTCTAGCTGTTCCTGGGCACTACAATAAAAATTTGAATGATTGACTATTATCGTAGTATAAAATTGTGCTTTTTAAGTATGTACTAGTATACTATTTTAGTGCAGTAGCTTTCGTGCAATTAAAAAAAGGGCATGAATTAAGAAGAGAGAGAGAAAATGATAAATGAAAGGTAGGGAGGTTAACCAGGACTGAGCCCGGTTGGCTACCCTACACTGGGGAAAGGGAAAGGGAGACGGAAAGATTAAAAGAAGAGAAAGTCCACTGGGGATATCAGTCGGTCACTCAGTCTGGATCACAGACGCTGACTCAATCCGGTATCTTTCAAATATCACAGCAGCGCTTTTGTGGCCTTTTGTAGCTGCGATATGCGAGGCCATGGTCCCAAGATCTTGTTCAAGGTGAACGGCTTTCCATCTAGCTGATTGAGAGCTCTGCAGAGGTCTTGCCTTTCATCTTCAAAAGATGGACAGTAGCACATTAGGTGTTCTATGGTTTCCTCGACACCGCAGGCATTGCACTCGGCGCTATCAGCCATTCTAATCAAAAATGCATATGCACTGGTGAATGCAACGCCCAAACATAAGCGGCACAGCACTGTTTCCTCATTTCGCAGAAGACCTGATAACAGCCGCAGTTGCATAGAGGGATCGAGGGAATGCAATCGATGTTGAGTGAATCCAGGTGTGTGCCACTTTTCCAATGTCAAAAGAGTGTGCTAGCTTGCCTAAGTGTTGGGCTGTGTCAGTCTGCGATAAAGGTACAGAAATAAGGGTTGCTCCTTCGTGGGCTTTCGTAGCAGCTTCGTCAGCGAGGTCGTTGCCGGAGATACCGTAATGACCAGGCAGCCACTGAAACACGACGTCGTGTCCTTTCATGATCATGTGATGGTGCATTTCTCGTATCTCCGACATGAGTTGTTCACATGACCCGCGACGGAGAGATGACAGAAGACATTATAAGGCCGCCTTTGAATCGCAGAATATTGCCCACCGATTAGCCGGTTGGTTATTAATATAATCAACGGCACCTCGGAGGGCAACAAGCTCCGAACCGGTCGATGTTGTCAAATGAGAAATCTTGTATTGGATGCTTAGTGATCGTGATGGTATAACCACTGCGCTGGTGGAGCTGGTCTGAGTTAAAGAACCATCCGTATATATGTGGACTCGATCAAAGTAGAAAGTGTGCAAACAATCCAGAGCTGCTTGCTTCAAGGCCAAGGTAGGCAGGACGGTCTTCTTTCTTATCCCTGGAACCGTAAGACGCACTTGAGGTTGCTTTAAACACCACAGAGCTGAGGTTGAACGTGCTGAGGGTGTGAAGCCCGATGGTAAGGAGGCACGATGGATGCTGACCTTGTTGGAGAAGGACGCCTGTGGTCGTCGTTCTGGCATGAATTAAGAAAGTGCAATAATATGCTATGTGCCTGATCATATGCATTGTGCTATTCATTTCTTCTGGGTTTTAATAATGGCTGGCTACTCTATGCAGTGTTGTGCAATAAAATAATATGCCACAGCAATTATTGCGGGCCTCGCAGAACAAATTGAATATATCTTTCTCAGTCAAAACATATAGCAGGCTGAAAACAATAAACTGCAATTTTTCTTTTTGTGGTGACGAAGTGTATAAATTGTGAAAATAACCTGTTTATATTTTCTAATGTTATGCAAATGAGCTGCTCCCATACATTCGAATAAGTGCTTCAATAGTACGACTTGGCAAAGGGCAACGAAAGACTCCTATTAAAACCCTCTAATTCTCAAGCTTGTATTATCTGACGGTATGTCATTTGATTAATGTAAAGAAAGGCAAACTTGATATGTGGAAACCAGTTACAATAGAACATGGCCCTTACACTGTGAAAATGTTTTGTAGCAATACACTCAATGTGAAGGCCTCCGGATGGGGTGTTGATGCGTCAAAACAACCTAGAATAATAGAGGTGCTCCATGGGCTAGATTTGGCAGAATCAAGAATTGGGGGGAGACAAGATACGAATTGCATACATTTTAGCTATTCTAGTTTTTTTTTTTTTTTTTTTTGAGTGCTACAGGGGTTTCAATTCTGTTTTGCTGATTTTCTCAGAACCCACTTGTTCACGTTTCTCTCATGCACCAACAAGCATAATTATATTGACACGGATGCTTTATCTGTATCCGGTTACCGTATTTCACCGGCTAAAAAATGTTAAACGTTATCGCTCGGTGCAGGATGCACCTGAACGTATCGGAAGTTTCGCGAATGTTATCGATGGTTCTGTCTGTTGTCGACGAACCTTGCTAATCTGATTGCATACGCGACACGAATTGTGTTGTAGTTTCTGGAAGGCACGCGGACACCAGCGAATAGGCTGTAACTTTCGACGACTGCCGTATGCAAACCGACGCGCTTGACCCACAGATGAGATTTTCTACGATTGCCGACATTGCTCGCCGCCATCGTTGCGATTGAGCCGGCACTATTCATTTACCGTCACTACTACGTGGCAATATTTCCAACACAGATTTTTTTCAGTTACACATTGCACGCCTAATTCTTACATAGTTGGCTGTGCAATAAGCTACCAAAAAATGAAATGGTGCAACAGTTTTTGATATATGGCATCGTCGTGCAGGTGTTTGCAAAGCGATCTTGCAGACAGACGACGCGCGAGCGCTGATGTCGATATTTTATACACTATTGTTGCTTCAAAAATAAAAACAAACTGTTGCGGCAGGTGTATATTCATTATTCAAACGTGTTTTTAATATCTAAAAGCACATACAGATCAATAACTTATTGTTTCGAGCTTAGTTTACAGCAAGCTGTTTTAGGCCGGACTTTGACGGATGAAGACGGAGTAGTCCAGCAACAGTGCGCCGCAGCCGAGGAGCGAGCTTCGGCGCGCGTCGGAGCTTTTCTCCAGTGGTTGCGCGCCCTTTACCTCCAGCCGAAGCGAAGCGACGCATTCGCTTGCCAGCGCGCGCCGAAGCTTTCGGCGCGTGCCAGTGGTTGGGGCATAAGAGTGGACGAGCCTGTACTTGCAACGCGCGCGCGCGCGCTCCGAAGGCTGGTGTTCCTCCGCGCGTAGTTCCGACTTCGGCGTCCTCTGCAGCACCAAGGCGCGGCTACTCCGAACAGAAAAACAGCGCCGACACACATTGCGCGGGATATTTCGAATCTGACTGCAGAAATAATCCTACTGAAATTGTCGCTGCGGCTGACTGCCTTGTTGGTCATGGCTGAGTTATTCTTTTCTCTGTTTGGCTCGTCTCAATTTCCCCTACGCCACCGTTATTCCTTGAAAACCCCCATTTTACAACCGCAATGCCCCTTCAAATGGGGTCGGGGGTATAATAATGGTTCTAGCTTATTTTACTTCTTCTCGTGGGCGTACTCATTTTAAGCTAGGGGGGAAAAATGGCATATCAACTGTTAAAACGCCCATATGGGCTCATTTGTGTTTACAGTGCAGGTGTTTCTACGAAGACTTGAAGTAGTATTAATAGCTGTTTTGAAACAAAAGAACGGTTGCTTCAGAGACATGCCGTCAGTGATAGCGACCACGGGGTGACGAATGACACGTGGTGATAAGTTGCTAATTAACAAAAACCCATTGAATAACTTTTAAACATTTAGTTTTAGCGCTCTTCGTAATTGCGAAATTGAAGTGATCTCTTCGTACAAACTACATCAACTTTTGGATATGGAAAAATGCGATTACTCGCGAAACTGTGGCACGATGAAATTCGAAGACGTGGAATCGTTCCCCACCTGCGGCAAGTTGTTTTTTCATCCATTTTCATTACCATTAATTTATCATTTCTTTAATTCAATTAGTACGCGTAAGCACAAGTAATTTACCCTATGTTGTCCTTGGTGTCTTTATTTGTTGGTGTCTTACGATACGATTAATAAAAATCGGGCTCCTTGGTTAATGCCATTTCTTCTCGTTTATTACATAACAAGCGCCTCGAATGCGGCAATATCGATGCCTTCCTGTAGCACGTGTGGGCTTATTGACCAGTTGCCTTCACCCCAAAAGATTACGAACTCGTGATGCCTGCGGCAGAAAGGATGTTACACATCCGCCGCCAAGGTCTGTGAGCGGTGGCGCAGGCTAACACTCCCAAGGCTAGTTCTAGTAAAGAAAAACATAAATACCCAAGAAAGGGAATGGGAGAACGGCGCCGCGGTAGCTCAATTGGTAGAGCAGTGCATGCGTAATGCGGAGACGTGGGATCGTTCCCTACCTTTGGCCCAAGTTGTTTTTTTCATCCATTCTCCATTAATTTGTCACTTATTTAATTCATTTAGTAAGTACAGGCAGTTTCCCCTGTATATGTTGTCCTTGATGTCATTGTTTGTTGGCGTCTTATAATATGGTTAATAAAAATCGGGCCCCTCAGTTAAGCCCATTTCTTCTCCTTTATACCTATGTACGGCGTCACTGGCAGTGCTGGCAAAGGCACACATTTCTTAAAACAAATGAAAAGAGGACAAATTGCTACGGGAGTGAATTTTTTTCTGTAGCCTACACACTAACACATTGTGAGTAAGAACATTTTTAGAAGAACGGATTCTTTTTTCTGTCGCGGGGCTCACACAGTCTTATATGTCAGAAACCGGAGACTTTTGATATTGTTTTTTTTTTAACTGTGGGGAGGGGGTCTATTCTCGGGACGTGCTTCAGCGAACGCTAAAGAGGGACTTTCCACTAGATCAATATGGCATAAAATTTCTGAACATTGCCACGGCCGAGTACCGTACGACTTGATTATGATGACTGGCCTGCACTGTCAATGCCGCGCCCGTATGCAGGGGTCTCACAGTGATACGGGCGTGGCGGCCTCCCGGCTGTTGTCCCGCGAGTACACGACACTTTTTGTAGAAATCCAAAGACTGCAAGAGCGTGTTCCTGAGTAGCTGTCGAGGGTAGTGCCCATTGAAACGCTCAGGAAATTTTAAACAACGCCAGCCCAGCTTGACTGAGGCTTCAAGCTGGAAAATTATTTGATAGTTTGTTGTACTAGTTTGTTGCATTTCGCTTTGACCTGCAATAAAAATAATTCTTTATTCTTTATTCAAGAATTACCCCGCATTGCCCGAAGGCGTTATAGCAGGGGGGTTACAGGAGGGAAAAAAACAAATCTTCATTCGTACAGCACACTTGCTCTTCACACAGCTGATTCCACTACACAATAGTTTTGACAAAAAAGGAATCCGCAAACAAGTACGTCCTGGCACGGTACTCGCGGATTTTAAGTGAATGGTCATTACGCCTAGAAATACAATGTGGTTCTTTCAAGTAGCTTTTACTGCTAATTCCAGTCTTATTATTAAATATGAGGTATAAAAACTTCAGTCTCAACTTTTTCCGCCGAGAGGAAAGCAGTTCCCAATTCAATTCGAATTTCATTTCAGTACAACTTTCTCTCCGCCCATACCGCCCCAGGACGAACCTAGCAGCTCGGTTTTGAATTCTTTCCAGTTTATCAATCAAGTTTTTTTGCGCAAGGTCCCAGACGGCACAGGCGTATACTAAAATTGGGATCACACATGTTAAGTAAGCAGTTTTCTTTAGGTTCGGCTGTGAACATTTCAAGTTCGTCTGAATAAAATTGAGTGCCCTACCAGCTTTTACAATGACGTCATCCACATGAGCAGACCATGAGCAGTCGGATGATAGCGCCACACCTAGATACTTGTATATGGGTTCGTTCTTTATCAGGGTATTATTTATCTGGTAAAGAGTTACAATCCGTTTCTTCTTTCTTGTAAAACATACATTAACACACTTTTTTTAAATTCAAATTCATCTTCCACGTGGAACACCAAGTATTAATACATTCTAAGTCAAATTGTAACATGGCAGCATCTTGTTCACTCTTAATTTTCCTATAACCAACACAATCGTCGGCAAACAACCGTATACATGAAGAAATACCAACAGAAATATCATTTATATAAAGTAAAAACAAAGTGGCCCTAAGACTGAGCCCTGTGGGACTCCTGACGTCACATCAGCGTATGCCGAGCTTTTGCCGTTCAAAACAACACATTGTCGGCGCTGAGACAGATAATTTTCAATCCAAGCGAGTACGCTTGAGTGAATATTTAACATTTTAAGTTTAATAAGAAGTGGATGTGACACTGTGTCGAATGCCTTGCGAAAGTCTAAATTAAAGACACAATCTGTTCGTCCTCCCTCGTCGACGTCGAATGCCAATTCATGATAAAATTCAATTATTTGTGTTGTGCAAGATATACCTCTCCGAAAACCGTGTTGTTCTTTGATTAGTATATTATTATTTGTTATATGGCGCATTATCTCGGTATATATAATATGCTCAATGATTTTGCACGAGATGGATGTTAGTGAGATATGTCTGTAATTCGCGACATCTCTTTTCGAACCCCCTTTATGAATAGACACAACTTGAGCGGTTTTCCAATCATTAGGTAAGAGTCCTGTGAATAGCGATTTCACATAGATTAAATAAAGGTGCATCGAGATAGGTGTAGCACACCGCTTGAGTATACGTCGAGATATACCATCCGGACCGTTTGCTTTGGTTTCATCTATGACCTTTAGGAGTGCCTCGATGCCTCTAACGCTTAATTCAACTTGTTCCATTAAAGGAAGTGCGCTTGCATGTGGTGTAGAGCTATGATTGCATTTAGGTAGGAAGACAGATTGAAAAAATGTATTCAAACACGTTGCCTTTTCAGTATCGGCTGTAATTATTTGTTGATTACAAGCAAGTTCATTTATTCCTACAATATCTGATCCGCATCCTTTTAAAAACCTCCAAGAATGTTTAGGATTAGTTTAGAATGTTTAGGAAGCGATCGTGTCCTAATGACTAAAGCACCGGGCTGTTATGTTAGACGGCAGAGGTTCGATTCCTGCATCAGTCACGCATTATTTTCGTTTTATTAAAGGGAGGCGAGAAAGGAATCTACGTAACTCCCACCCTACCTACCTAACTTACTTAACCTACCTATCGCAAAGTGTTAACAATGAGTCAAAGAATGCTTTGCACTAAACATAACCCTACTGGCACAAAATAGCTGCCTTGACGACTTTCTAGTTTTTCGTGTTTGTTTTTTTTAACGCGAAACAGTTTTAGTCCAATGCAGGGATCAACCTTTGGTGCCGAATCGCAACAACCCGATCATAGAGAAAAGAATACAACAAGAGCCGACACTCCGATAGAGTCCAGCGGCCAAATTGACTGCAGCGCACCAAGCCGCTGGCGTCAATACCTGAAACTCACTTGCGGTTTCGGTTTTTGGGGCGCACGTTTTGAACGCTAGCTCGTACGCGTGACGCCGGCCGCGTTTCTTTTTTTTTTTCTTTTGCTTCTACAACTCAATCGTGCGCGGTCTTCCTACGAAATCGGTTTATTCTAAAGTAAAATGGATTGCGAACAATCTTCACAAACCTCCATCGAATATGTGCCACGTGTAATTTCATAAAGACGCAAGACGCCTTGTGAAATGAGGAAATATTTTATTCTAAATACTCGCTGCGGGCTTTTTGTGCACTCATCCAATGTTGTGGCACCAGGTAAGCAGCAGTAGTTTCCGTAGTTTCCGTTTCCACCAGATGACGTCAGCTGAAAAAAAAAATACAAGCGAGAGTCATTTTGGTATTAACATGTAAGAATGCGTGTAGAGGCAAAGCGTGCGAAAGTGGTGAATGAATGGCCGGTATTACAAATAAAAGCAGTTCACTTTTACATACACGGCGTAGAAAATACCAGACTCATCCCATGCAACACACTACATACCACGAAAACATTCTATTTCCAAGCATTCCTCTCTTCCCGGGCATTATTTCCTGCACTTTAATGGCACGGATACATGTGCGACTGCGCGTTTCCAGAACTTGGCTACAACCGACGCGATAGTACGCTACGAATACACAGAGGTGGCCACAATACAGGTTCCCAACCAGACCATGCTGGACGCTCGCAGAATTCCTTCTACTCGCACTCAAGACAAATGCGTGAGTGCCGTTCAGAAGACAGAATTTTCTAGTTACTAGTTCCTGGTGTTTGAGCTCCTTGGCGTTATCTCTTGCGCGTTCTGCCGGTGCAAGCAACACACTCCCGTGTTATCACTTTTGGCAAGTGCTCGTCGCGTTTTCGACAAGCGTGAGTACTGAAAGAAGGCTTAAATTGTTGGGGGCCATAAAAATTGTCAAAACCTTGTCGCAGTAAGATTCAGTACGCGCCAAACTAACTTTGTCACCACGGCCGAGCTGCTTTTCGCTGCGTCACGACAGGCGCGGCGAGCGTGCCTCATAAGTAACAAAAAGAAGTACTGAAAGTAATTTTGAACCATGTTGGGCGTCAGAGAAAGCGCCACAAACTTGTCGCTGCATTAAAGAGCGAGTCTTAACTGCGCACCACGACCGAGCTGTTCTTCGCTAACCGCGTCACAGCGCCAGGCGCGCACTGCGCTTGAAAAATACCCAAAAAGTAACGAAATTAGTCACACTAATGTCAGCGAAAGCGCCAAAATTTGTCGCAGTTAAGATTCAGTACACGCGAAACTGCGTCACAGCACCTAGCTGCGCGACTAGCGTGCCCAAAAACTACCGAAATAACTTAAAATAATATTGGGGCTCATAGAAAGCGTCGCAGACATCTCCCAGTATGAGTCATTATTTCAAATTAACCGCGCCACGACGGCCACGCTGTTTTCCGGTAACCTCATCACAAGTCTAGCCTATAGGTGCCGTGCCGTAAGCCTAAGTGTTTGAAATGCGTCGCTTCAGGCAGTCGAACAAGGTTTCTCACCTTGCCGTAGTCCAATAGGGCAGTGGTGCCACGTCGAAGTTCAGAAGGAACGCAAGAATTCTCCGGGAGCCCACCAAACCAGGCTAAATCCAAAAATAGAAAAACAGGCAGACGGGTGACCGAACAGGCCAACGCTGAGATGCGCGGCCGGTCTTTCTCGCTTCGGCGGTGTGTCTGACGAATGACGCATGCATATGGCTGGTCATTCGCCGATAGGCAACTAAAGTAAGCCGCAAAGTTTGATTTAATTTACGCGCAGATATTTTCACATTTGTCGGGAAAGAATAACAACAAAAAATAAAGCAATTCCTGTCAATCTCATTTCACATTCCTTTTTTCGATGCTCGCGGCAGCAAACGGTGGGCGTTAATACTAGATCGTGACGTATTTCCTGTTTCCACTTTTCCCCGAGTGTCCCCTCTTGTTATATTTCTTTCTCTATGACCCGATGCTCGAACCGTTATGCCACGATCGCACACATACTACTCCTGTATTAAGGCGAGCGAGCTCTTTCAGGCGTCTGGCGGTTGCAGCACGTCACATAGCATGAGCGAGAGCCCATGCACACGTACCACTTTTCATCGGGTTACAGACGTGGGAATGAAGCGCTCGCGCCACAGTCGATCATTGCCGTGCCTTTCGCGTGTCTCACGTCGCATATCACGAAGTTGCCTATAAAGACCGGCACACACGGAGCGTTTCTACGGCGGCAAGCCTGCGATTTTCGCCCGGCGGCTTGCATTCAACGCCCGGCGTCGAGAAACACGCCCGTCGCCGGCGATCAGTACCCGCCAGATATTTGACGCGCGCCGTCGGACGCTGCCGGAAGCGGCCAGCAAGGGCAACCAATCGTGGCTCACTGGCCGACACCTCCGTCACTTCCGTCTTCCTCGCCAGCACATGCATTTCGCGCGCGCGCGCTTCTCTGTTCGCCGGCTGGGCACTTTGAGTTAGCGACATGGCCATGACTTCAAAAGGCAGCTCGTGTGGAATTCCACGATAAACTTATCTGCGCGGTGCAGAAGCGTCCCATATTGTGGGACAGTGTGAGGGTCGATTAGAAAGATTATAAAGACGGAGGCATACGTCAATATTGTCCGATTACACACAGCGTGGCCATATACCGCTTATTTCCAACACAATTTTTCCGTTAAACAGGCATAAAATATACTGATACATTATTAAAAGCAACTGAAGGAGCTTTAGACAATGTTTTAGGGTTTTTGTTTTGTATTTTGCTGTTGTAAAGAAAGAGCAAAGGTCTATAAACTTTATTTATGCATTTAATGTTGACTAAAGCAGTTTTGCCTTGTCTGGCCGCATTGAGGCGGCGTCCGCCGCTTTTTCGCTCCATGCCAGCGGAAGTTGGGCGTCACGCCGCCGCGGCGTTTTCTTATGTGCGAAATTCGTCGACAAAAACGCTCCATGTATCCCGGCCTTAAGATCAAAAGTGTGCCAGTTTCTCCCGTTCTTATCTCGTAACAAATAACATCTAGAGACACTGTGTTGGACTGCACAGCTTTAGAGATGAGCTCAAGTTGCAACAAAGCAGGCTATAACGTTTCTTTAAACGAGGGTTTAAACCGAGCTTGTACAGTCAAGCACATATTATTTTACTTTTTAGAAAATGCACGATAAAAAGGTACAGGACCCGACAAACACGAGCATATATTACCAACACGCATTATTTGAAAGACACAACTGTACATATGCACGATGTCTCATGTAACTTGCGCAAAAGTTAAAAAGAAATATCCGAGTACCACGTAGCTGGGATAGAACTAAGGTAATATTATTAAAGCCAGACTATTTTTTGTATTTTGCCTATTACATAATTAGTTAATATAATTAATGAACTTAATTCTATATTATATTCAGAGCGAAAGTGTCATTCAGAAAATTGGTACGACAAAAGAAAGATTACCGATCTGTCTTTCTGTTGCTCAATTCAGGCTTGGAAAAAACTATGTGCACATATAAAGCAACAGAACGAGGGATCGAGAATTTTTCATGATGGCCTACATTTGCTTATTGACAATTTGCTCTGATTACAATATCTTATAAGGTAACAAATAGTAATAACTAACTGTGTAATTAAGCAAAATAAAAAAAAAACAGTATTAATTTCTTGCTCCAAGCGACAGCAAACAGCATTACATTGGCTCTGCCCAGTTACGTGTCACTGGCATATGTTCAAATTTCGGCACAAGCTACGTCAGGCATGATGTATGCTACTTCTAATAAAACAATGGATGAATTTCGCTCGTCTGGCCTTTTTCTAGATATCTTCTTGCGCAGTCGTATGCACTGTGTTGTGTAATACTCTCGCCAAACCTATGTCATCAATGTACTCAAACCGGTACGCAGTCATGCGACTCGATTCACACACTCTTCATATTCGTGTGACATCAACATTTCATGGTTAAAAACGGAATCCAACTTGACAACTGTCGCTTTTCGTCGCCGCAACGCCCCGCTCTGTTTATCATAAGGTTTCTTTAAAGCTTGCCGAATCACGTCCCATCTTACATCATGCCACTTGAACGCATATCATAGCGCGTCGGCCACCGATTGCAAGTTTGCAAGACTAGTGCAGCCTTGTGAGATGCCCTTCCTCACACCACGCGGCGAGAACGCAATGGCGTTCCAGTGAATTTTTAAACGCAGTGCGTGAGGGAGATATAGTTTTGACAAAGTTTAAGTGGAACGCGAACGTAGCTTCACACCGCAGTTTAGGATCGTATATCTTTAAACTGGAACTGTAGCCGCAGGAGTCGGAATAAGCGTACCCTAAATAGGATTCAATACAGTAAATAAATAAAAGATGAGCCTGGAAAACGTTTTTTAAACCATAATTAGCCACTCTCCATTCGGCAGCTATATATTTGATTTGCCCTGCAAGTAACTTTACAGTCTTTCGTCGAGAAGAACAGGCAGAATCGTGCTATTTATCACAGCTAATTTAAAAAAAAAAAGATTACCCTACCTAATACATTGCAGCTAGTATAATTTTGCCGTCACTTATGAAACACCAGTGTAGAGTCGATCAGAAGTTGAGCTGTCATTGAAGATTGTTTATCCAATAAAGGAGAAGTAAACATGCCACCTTACGTGGTTCATAACAGTGACCATACAAGTAATGTCGGTGGACTCAGTGACATTCCTTGTTCGACTACTGTTACCGACTTCAAGTCTCCATCTTCCTGGGAACTTCTGTCTTGTTTGGATAACGCAATTTAAGGCGCATGTAGAGTTGCTTTACTATTGCAAAAACTGGCGTCTTCCAGTGCCTTCTAGTGTGAAACCAGCGCGTTTTTTTGACGCTGTATCGCACTGGGGACGCTGGCGCTCGCTGGGATTCACTGGGTTACCAGGGAGAACGCTGGATAAGAGCTGGCTCACACTGAAGGAGACGCTGGTTTCACTGCCATGACGCTGGGGCGCACTGGTTTGTGCTGTTCACGCGCTGGTTCTCCCTGCAGTTCGCTGGCTCGCACTGGAAACTGCGCTGGTTGCGTTTGTGCCGCTCTGGTTACAGTGCGCAACGAGGATAGGCGCTGGTGAATATTAAATGCTTTATGCAATTTCATCGCTTGATGTTAGTCTCTTGTCCTAAATAACGCTATATCTTGGGGTCATAAAAGTCTCTTTCTTGTCGCAGCTTGGAATAAAGGTGCCTGAACTGCCCTGTTTATGCATGCACATATTGACACTGAAGATCACTTTTGTTTTTTGCATTTTCCCTTTTGACTGGTTGGAGAGCTACATTCCTGAACGAAACTACGCAAACGGAGAAGACGCCTCGTTTTTTAGTAGTTTGCACGTAACCGATGACTACGAGCTGTCGCCGTTGTCGCAGTGTTGTGAAGTCAACACGAAACCCGGAAGTGGTTGGAACGCGTTGGTACGAAGCGTATACCACTGATTGCTATTATCGCACCGATAACAAAGCTGAGGCGATTCGTGCGCTTCCACTTTCCCTAGTGTACTAAAACATAATAGATAAAAGGTTCTGAGCCTCAAATACACATATGTTAGCATTCGCCAGGTACCCGCGTCGACATCGGTCCCTTTCACCGAAGCTTAGGGCTGGCGTATCCGCCGAGTCCGTCCATACGCTATCGGCCCGTCTGGACTCGGGAATCAACAAATCTAACAATGATAAATCACTTTATATTTCAGCTTTCGCATCGCTATTCTTAAATGAACCATTTTTTGTGTCAGCAGTGTCAGCACAACAAGCGATGAGCGCCGATGTGACGCGTTATAAACAGACATATGTGCTCTCGCCGAAGAGTGCCAGCACTATAGCCTACGCTTCTCTGACGAAGATGTGCGACTAGACGTGTCGATTGAAACGCATCATTGAACTACGGAAACGCTGCATATCCCTTGCGCGAAGAACAAGAAATGGCTATCGAAATCGGTAAAGTACCGGGCGTTGGATCTGTAGATGATACGATCGAATTCTGGTGGAAACATTTATGTTTACTTTTTATTTCTTTATTGCACTTAAACGCTCTCTGTTGCTTTCTGTATGAAAAAACTATGTATACGGTGCCCGGGAACAGCGTATTTTACGCGCTAGAGCTCCTTTTTGCACCAGTACCCACCGCCTCCCAGTACGCCGCGCCTGCCCAGCGGCCCAGCATCTAGCGCGCGACACTGGGCCCATAATCCTGCGTGGCACTGGACACTAGATACTAGGTTTTGCAGTAGGGTTGCGGGTGCTTTCGCCTTTCTACGTTTTTTTTCCCACTGAACCCGCGTGTAGTAGTCAGTGCGGCTATAAGAGTAATTTATTAAAATACACATTCCACGGCACGTAACAAAGTTGTCTTTATCCCGCAGTGCGGCTACAAATCAATGCAGCATCGTACTCCTACAGGTACCTTATAGGAAATCATGTGGAGCCATACGCCACATATTAATTATGACGAAGCGTTTATTCAAAACGTATGGCGTTTTGGCCTGCTGTTCGGAAGAGATGGAAGTTCATGCCATGTAGAAGGCGTGCTTCCGGGGAATGCTATCTGCAATTGGGGCAGTAACTAGCCCCCTGCTCCCCAGCGAAAGTCAAGAGAGGAAGCCCGAATGACCGTCCTCGAGTTCGGCCACCGGTCAAGCCCATTCCTCGTATAGCACGCGATCTCGTCCCGCCGAAGGGTATCTTCCGCGTGCCGTATCATGGGCCTTACACTTCCAGACAGGGTATTCTTCTCGGTAAGTATATACAAAACGGGCTCTCCGCACTCAGTAAGAACATCGCGGCCAGAACACCAGTCAACCGCAGTGCCTCGTAATTCCTGCAGTCTCGCCAGAGACCACTGCAGGGCATACAGAAGCTAGACGGCCCGTAAACTGTTACGAGGCTTTCTACAAACTTAAAATGAGCAGAGTGAAAGTTCGGTGTCGTGCCGATGGAAGCTTCTACGTTCGCATCCAAGTTCCTTTGCTGGGAACCACAACGATGAAAGTTGCGCAGAAGCTGCTCGTTGTCTGCAAAAAGAATGTTCGTTTGAGCAAAGTTACTTCATTATGTGCGAAATATATTGTGTGTTCGCGCATATATACTTCACTAGTGCTCTACCCTTGCCCTTTTATGTTACCACGTGGAGGCAATAGATAGTGTAACCACGTGACCCTCCACCCGCCACCTCTTCGATATAAGGGCTTTCCTTTGGAGAACGTTGGAGAAGGAGAATTTTCCTTTGCACGGGGAGGTAGAGAAGTCGGCGCCAGTCTGATTGCTCTGTAGCCGGCTACTGTGCGCGCGGCAGGAGGAGACATGAAGGCAGGCATGAAATTCGACTCTGGGGAGAGCAAGTTCAGGCATGAGAACATCATCTACTTCGACGTAATAGTTTTGCGGAATCCCGCAAGGTGGAGAGAAATAATTAATAAAGGGAAAATGAGACTTCCACCCAGACTTAGCTAAGTGCTACAAAGGAAACCCATACGGGTTCCTCGAAAGAAAAGCTTCGTAGTTGAAGAAAAATTCGTCCTGGTCCAGGACTCGAACCCGGGACCACCGAAGCTTTTCTTTCGAGGAACCCATATGGGTGTCCTTTGTAGCACCTAGCTTCGTTTGGGTTGATGTCTCATTTTCCCTTTATTAATTACTTCTCTCCACCTTGCGGGATTCCGCAGAACTATTACGTAAAACTCTTGCCTATGCTGCTGAGTTGTTGATAAATTCGACTTCGCCTCCCATATGCTAGCCGCCTGGTTAGCTGAGATGGTAGAGCGGCTGCCCCGGAAAGGCGGTGGTCCCGGGTTCGAGTCCCGGACCAGGACGAATTTTTCTTCAACTGCGAAGCTTTCCTTTCGAGGAACCTTTGTGTTTCCTTTGTAGCAATTAGCTACGTTTGGGTGTATGTCTCATTTTCCATTTTTTAATCGCCTACTTCACCGGCTGGCGAAGGTTCACCGGAGGTCGAAGCGATGAACGGACAGGGAAATGTTGGACTGAAAGTGCATTTATTTGTACGCGTAGCTGACGCGGGTGCAACGAAGAACGACGAGGACGGGTGCGCATGAAAGGGCATCTGCGCCGTTAATATTATTACTGCAGAATAATTTCAATAACACAAACCGTCCTTTACTTATTTTTAATATACATAATTGCACTCTTGCCACGCCCGGAATGTATTAAACGCTGCTGCATATAATTGAAGTCTACAACGCGCGATTATTTGATGCATCGAGAGAGTTATTCGTAAAATGACTTCCAAAGTGGCGCACTGACTGCTTGGCTGACCAACGAACAAATAAATTGACTGTGCGGGTTGAATGATTTGTTCCCTGCCTCCACGCTAGCTCGATCCTCGGCCAGTATCTCAACTACTAATTTACGCCTCCAACAAAGTTTACTTCTTCCTCTTCCTGGTTCACTGATTGGTAGCTAGGAATAGGTAGCAGTAGTATACGGACCAATGATTCCTGATCTAAGTAGAATAATCAATCCACAATTTATCGACACACTGCTGAGCAATAGAATGTATAAAATGATAAAAAAGACACAGCAAGTAAGTTACGAAGTATCTGTATGGTAACTAACCGAATCGGCATTAATTTGTGCCTGGAGACAGCCATGGCAACGGACACTCGCAAGAACAGTTCAGCGTAACGCGAAGCGATGCAGCTCCTTGGTCCGGTACCGAAGGGAAGGCACTCCGTTGTCTACATCTTGTGCTTGGTTTCACTGTTGAACCCGTTTAGAAAGCGATATGTCCACACGCGGTGTGAGAAATGAGAAGTCAAAAGAAGAGCACGCAGGAGAAAATGAACAACGCATTAAGAAAACACAGGCGCGACAAATTATTGCTCCCATTTAAATAAAGTATTGATCGCCTTAAATAAATATACGAAGGTCATTCGATGAGAATTTACACATTGCGCCAGCGATTACAAGTACCTCGTTGTTTTTTTATATCTATTTCACTTATTTGCGGCGTGGTTGGAACACGAACAAATACAGCTGCATGTAGCACCTATAGTAAGCCCTGCTCCAAACGGCGGCGCACCTGCGGTGAAAATTTAGCAGCTCCACAAATGTCAGGGGCACCGAAATCCATACGGAATGCAAGCGAAGCATGGCGCTTCACAATTGACTTTCGATGGCTGTCACGGTTACGAGTATGGACAAGTAAGTGGTGGAGAAGCATATTTCCACACCTATACTTACGACTTGTCCCGTCAAGGCAAGAAGCTTCCTAAAGTTACGAGTGACTTTTGTACCCTTGTCAACAAGATGTCCCGTGCTAAAGAATAACAAAAATGAAGTCAACTATCATGCAACAAAAAAGTTTCAGCACGTCATATTAGCCAGGTGAGTATAATTTATCCACCCGTTCGCTACGTTGCTTTCCCTTATTCTCTACCTCTTCTACCTTCCTTACTAACTAGTGTCCTATATCCAATAAAGCTAACTAACTAACTAACTAACTAACTAACTAACTAACTAACTAACTAACTAACTAACTAACTAACTAACTAACTAACTAACTAACTAACTAACTAACTAACTAACTAACTAACTAACTAACTAACTAACTTTGTTTTGCGTGGTAATCGTAGCGCATGTGTGCGCGCCGGCATGTTGTTCTGCCTCCCTCTCCGTCCAACGGTTCTCGGCCCCGTTTATATTGCGTTTACAATGCAGTGGATGCATAAATCTCCCTCCAGCTGCGAGTAAGCAGTTTCTATCAACAAACACATCCCTGTCTGGGTCGAACTTCTGTGGGTCCTTCCAGAACCCTGAGTCACGATGCATCTTGGGCACAGCAACGCAGATGATGGTGCTCTTGGGAAATCGCATGCCTTTGTACTCGTGCTCCTCACCACAGGTTCGGCGCACGAATCTGCATCGCCGACGTTTCAAAAGAGTGGAGCTTAGACATAGCATTGGCACCAGCAGCACACATGAAGCGCAAACAGGGTGATTAACAGTTCTGTACCATACGGAGGGGCTTCAGGCACTGCCTAATTTGTCTAAATCGTACTTTGCTATACAATATTCCCATAAAGTGGAGACCAAGATAACTTCTTTCTTCTTTTTGGAGCTGTACATGTTTTACGTTATCGAGCAAGGATCGCAAATGGTGTTTGCAAATATGCGGGTGGTGTGAATAAGAAAGCGTTTAACACCTTTAGCGGTTATCTCATCAGGACTTGGAGTTTAAATGCGATAAACTGTTTTTTTTACCCTGTTAAAATAGAAACACTTAGAAAAAAGGGAAAACAAAAAGGTTTATTAATACAAGACTCAACATTAAGAGGGAGGAGAAAAAAAATGCCTGCTAATGGATAGGAAATAGTTGACCTTTTGGGCGCTCAAAACTTGGGACAAGGAAAAAGGGAACATGACACATGCGCCGAGTACAAATGAGTGTTCACTGGAAGCACCGAAGTTACATGAACTACACAAAAAGCGCCACAATGCGCGCCACTTGAATATTCTCTTCGCTCGCTCTACCTTACATGTTAGATAAGGTAAGACGAAAAAAAAAAAAACAGTTCAATTTTTATTCAGCTAACAGCTTGAGTTTACTATCATATGATGGTACGGAGGAACGGCTGACGTTCAAATTAGATTTTTGTTGGATATAGAAAACTTCAGCTATTTGCTCACGGTTACTCCAAATTACTCACGTCTCTGGCAATTTCGGGGACACTATCACTCTTTGCAATGCAAATCAAGATTAAAACGGGTAAAGGACTTAAAACTATTGCTGTGCCCGTGCAGCACAGTGCTGAGGCAGCGACCTCTCTGGCCTTTGTAGGACCTTCCTTTCTGTGATTTTTTTCATTTATATATTCAATTTTTTTTTCGCGAGCACCATTTTCTGCCGCTGCTTTTATTCTCTCTTTCAGAGAGACGCTAGTTCACTGCCCTCCAACAGAGCAGATAATCCCTCCCCCCTCCCCCCCCTCTCGTCGTCCAGGTTCCTTCAACGAAAAAGGGAACCAACAGTGACACTTCAACCGGCTTGACACACGACGCTACCTGACATCCTTCCACCGACGTTGAATAACACACTTTTATTTTCAATGCTACACTCTCGCCGCTGACATATTCTCGTTCGTTGCCTCGCCCACCGGCCTTATCCTCCTCTTCCCTTTAGAAGAACCGTACCTATATACAGTATATTTACACTGTGCCGGCTTTCACCCTGTTCTCGTCTTGCTCTTTGTAGGACCTGTCACATGACAGAGGTATGCGGTACACGAAATTGCAACTAGTATTATCACATAACGTTGCTACCATTATCAACACGAATGAGGCTAGAGAACCACCTCCCCGAATTAATAATATGCTTACAGCTGCACCACTTTCAAAATTACAGATGGCATCATTTTTTGGTAAAAGTTAGTGAAGCAGTGCTCAGGAATTAAGTTTAGGATTTTTTTAGACAGCGCTATTTTGAAGCGATGTAGCGCGGCAAAATGGAAGCCATAGAGTTTGAGCAGTCCTCCTCTGGCAACATATTACAAAGTTATTGCTCGAAAAAAATATTAAGCGTCTGCGCACGAAGCATGATACCATTTTATTTATTTATTTGAAAACGTGGAAAGGGCGTCTCGTACGTCACCGTCACGCATTTTTTTTTTTTTTTTGGAGCACGGTAGCCCGATAGGACAGGGGAACTTTCAGAAGTCGCAGGCTCGCGGCTGCCAAGGCTCGTGCAAAATTATCGTGCACTAGAAGGCTCTCGCAAAAGCATTAAAGTCCCTCAATGATTAAAAAGCATCTATAATCAGTGGCACCTGGCGCCTGCTATGGTAATCGCCTCTCGCTTGAAGTTGCGACAGCCGTCGAGCGAGGGCGCCACGCAGACGTGCATCTTGCAGTCGACAATGTTATAACCACGTTGCGGACGCCTTCAATTGCTCTTTGAGAGCTATATTTTCATCTCCGAAGAGGCACTTGTGGGCCCCGATGCCAGGAAAGATTGCAGAGCAAAAGCAAGGATGTGCCGTCGCAGAACGCCGGCGTTTCCCGAACAGATGCAGAACAAGCGCGCAGATTGCGGCAGCGGCGGGAACAGCAACGACACTGATTCGTCAATCGAGAAACTGGGGGTACGCGAACATTCGAAACTCTCGAATAACGAATCCAATAGTGGCCTATTTGATTCGGCAAACTTTTAACCCCTGCCCGCATATAGTGTAGACATAAAACACGAGAACTTTCGCAGTGGGGAGCAGGCTACGGTCGCTTACGTAGCCGTACTCTACAGGCTATATATACAGCTATCATTGGCACACTCTCGAACGCCCTACGCTAGCCCACACCGCTGGGAAAGAAGGCTCCACTAAAACTTGACAATAAATGTTTTCTCTCTCTCTCTCTCGAAAGCCCTGTGCGGGCGAAGAAACTACGTGTTTGATCCTAGTGCTCCATTTGTGCTTTTCATAATCAACGCCTCATAACGTACTATGTAATCACAGAAACTTGTTCACATTAAGAATACGGGGTTGTGAACATTGTTTTATATTAATTGTGAGAATGGATGTTTATTATTTTTATACACTCTTAGTAATCCATTCGAAAATTATTCGATTCGATTCGCTTTCAAAAATCCCTATTCGCACACCCCTACGAAAAACACAAGAACCACTGCTGTATTAGGTGAGATATTCGTGAAAGGAGTAAAGAAAGTTTAAAATTGGGCACATAAGTGTGCTTTATGCACTGTGCCCTATTCATCGTCGTGGGCACTGACAGATCCACCGAGCAACAAAGAAACATCTAGAATTCCGCATCATGACGTTGCAAAATCGCATCACAACAGCGTTCACAGCAATAAACGCTTGCAAACGTATACCATCCTGCCATCGCATGCCTAAAGTTTTAGCATCGTCGTCACATCGTGCGCGGTCACATTATAATGCTACTGCATTAACACAGATGCTCATCCCGATAGGTTCTGCGTGAATTTTTCTCATCCGCCTTAAACAATGCGTGCATCCCAGCAGTTTGAAAATGCGTTTACATCTTGGGAAACAACGCATTGAACGATCGCCGTGGACCGCTGATTGCATCTCCCGGGATGCAGCAACTACAACAACAGCAAAATAATAATAATTGTGCACGAAACCCTCGGTGCGGTTCCACGTGCTACTCATATGTCATCCGCCGGACGAACTTTCGTAGTAGATTCAGCATAAGCATCGAATTCCCGTAGTTTTGATTATCAGCATTATATCATGTCAGTTGTGTTAATTTAGTACAACGCGTTTAACATACTTTCGGTTCATTATAGTTCTTCATGTGCGCCAACGTCTGTCATTGAGGTGTGATCCCCGTACAGGGTATGAAAAGTGTCTTAACGATTCTGAGCACATGACACTGATCACTTCCCGGTACAACTGTATTCCCCCTAATTCAGGCTTCCACTCAACGATGGCGATTAAAGTATTAAGGCGTGCTTCACACTAGCACGTTATCGACGTCGAGGCGTTCAACGTACTTGGTCTTTCGCCGTGTGCAAGATGACGCGATGGCAGAACTATGGTGTATTTCACTGCAACATTATACTTTGAAACTTACGTGGAACGTTGCGCGCGTTCTTGATGAGCACGTAACATTACCTGTCGTTTCAGCATCTGAAGTCCTTTATCAGTTCTGAAGTCCTTAGTCGTCACATAAATAGTCTTTCGGCACTTTGCTTGCAAACTTAACTCCTTTATTAGAGAAACCGGCAGTGAAAGTCTCCCTGAGCATGCATGCACTTCAATGTGAGCGTGTGTGCGTAAGTGTGTGCGTAAGTGTGTGCGTAAGTGTGTGCGTAAGTGTGTGCGTAAGTGTGTGCGTGTGCGTGCTCATGTGTGCATTCATAAAGTGCATTTGTACGTTTGTGTGCTTCCATATATATCCGTGGATACGCGGCCGAGGTAATAAGCGTCGTAAATGCATATAAACTAAATCAAAACCAGGGGTTCATGACTTCCGCACCAAATATATTGAATTGAAATGTGGTACACTTTTGTCATTACTCGACCATTCTTAAGAACTTTGGCAGCGTAGTATGGCAAACATATTCTTACCCACGAAGTGACGGAAATGTGCGAAGGCTCCGTGATATGACCTTACCAAGGTATTCCGTTCCGCACACGTTTTCATACGTTAGTTCTCAATGCGCAGAAAGCAAAGGTGATTAGTCCATTCTTAAGGGAAATAATAATGGAGATTAACACGTTGAAATGCTTTTTTCCTGACAATGTGAAAAAAAAAAAATTTCGACCACCCCAGGTGGTCGAAATTTCCGGAGTCCTTTACTACTGCGTGCCTGATAATCACAAAGTGGTTTTGGCACGTAAAGCCCTATAATTTACTTAATTTTAATTAAAGATCTCTTGGTGGTCAAAATTATTCCAGAGTCCCCCACTACGGCGTGCTTCATAGTGAAATCGTGGTTTTGGCACGTAAAACCTCAGAAATCAATTGATTCTTCTTCTAGCTGGGCACTGTGCTCTACCTCCCTGGCGTCTTTCGCTGCCTGTGGTGCGGCTTTCAGCCGGTTTTTTTTCTCCTAGCTGGGCAGTGTCCACATGGACCAGTGCCCAGCATGTCTGGGTGCAAAGACGTGCCATGCGGTGCGGTGTGGTGGGGTTTACCGTTGCGAACATACGCTACACCCATTTTAACGATTGTGGCATGTATCATCTCCAACCAATCTGCTTTGCCGGTTGCCATTTCATGCTTACATCGACTCTCGATTACGGGATAGCCAGCAGTTTTCCTGCGAAGATCGCGGACCTTGTTTTTGAAAAGCGGACCTGGCTGAATATTATGCTAGCATATTTTTGCGTACTTAGAACAAGCATCACAATTTCGCGCAGAAGACATGCGACAAACAGGCATTCGCAGATACGTTTTTTTTAGGCCACACGAAATTTTTACAGATCACCTGAGACAGAGAGCGTAATTAGTCCTTGAGCTGGATTACTCGAAGCAGCGGATATTACTCGTATGAGAAGTCAAAGCACATAATCAACTAAGTAACAAGAAAGAACATCGCTAATTAACTGTTTAGTTAATTATTTTGCGGCACATATTGCGACTTACGAGTAGTAGCCTGTGAGTTTCAAGGGATACCATCACTTGGAGCGAATTCTGAGGATGGCACCGGTTCCGAGATATGCGCAGGTAAACTTGCTGTAAAAGTGCACTGTTGTTCCACTGACATTTTTCATTAAAAAAAAAAAAACATTTTATGCACTGAAGCACGAAATTAACTGGGACGTCAATGTATCTTGTCGCTGTCTTCTGGAATTAATATCTCGAAACAGGTGTCATCCTGAAAACATGTTCCGAGTGCATACGCCTTGCGAACTCGCCGGCTAAAAATAGTAAATTGCGATATATAATGCAAAGTAAATCACTAATAAGTTAATCAGTGAATTTTCGGTTATTATTCGATTATGAATTTCAATTTCTCGCGAAAGTAGTGCCCGCCTCTTTGAATGATCCAGCTTTATGACCAGAACTATGCTGTCTGCACAAAGTGATCTTTAAAATTCTGTACGATATAAAATAGAAACAAGAACAAAAATAACAGCAAGAAAGGCCCCTTATATTTTAAAAGTAAGACGCGTTCAGCAATAGCCGGCGCCCTAAAATTGTTGGCCATCGCTAATTGGTCGCCGCACAGACCGACCTTGGGCAAGAATGCCCTTGAACATATGCGGGACACGTACTGAACTGCATTTGTGCGTGTTATGCACTACATGACGCAACATAAGTGCACAGACGATCGCAAAATTTCTCAGATTATGTAATTCGCGAAATAGATAAATTTCCTGTATAGCGACTTGGCCACGCGAACCGATATTCTGGCGGCCAATGTGACTGTCCTCGACACGGGGAAGAAATATACACTGCACCTTTAAATTGGCGGGCGGATGCGCTGGTTGCGAATGAATTTAGTTGCGTCACCAGGCCACACTCGGAACGCTGTTTAAAGCTTGTGAATAAATCAGTGTGCTTATCGCTGGGTGAGTGACACTGGGGAGCTCCGCTTCGAACACAAGGCAGCAGAAGATTAAAAATTTGGAGGCCGCTTAAGCTTCGCCTTTAAGAGTGGAACGCGGTAGCATTTAAAGATCCCTTGACTCCATCTCACGCTTCCGGCAACTACCGCTTATGTAACCGTAATGTTTACCGGTAAACGCTGGCGGCGATATCTAAGCACCTTTCTGATAGAAAGGCGGCCTCTTGCGTGGGCCAATTTTTTTTGTTGTTGTTCCGCAATTTTTGATATTTCAGTCTGAGAAGATTTAACATAAAAGGCATGAGCCGTCGGTGCTTTGTTACGTGCGATTTGTTTGCGGGCTGCCATTTTCAAGATTCCGAGGAATAACTTTGTAAAGAGCGCAAGACAAGGCATGAGCAGCTTTAGTGATATAAGAACAACTTTAGTGCCGTATAGAATATGCGTGGTTCGGGATGATTTTCTTGGCAGCGGACGCCGGCGCCGACGTCAATTCCGACACCGGATTTTCCGCGACATTGGGCTCTTATTAACGCTATCGCGTTAAAACAAAATAAACTGAGAAATCATAGCGAAGGAAACCGATCGATCGAGGTAAAGGCACAGTGATGTTTGAGTGCCTAGTGCTATGACACGTTATAAATTACCCATTCAAGAAAATAACAATAGAAGATTGTTTTCCAAGAGAAATTTATGGCGTGTTTTGATACTGTACCGCTCCAATCGGTAGAGAAAACTTACTCGTGGGGACAGGACTAATGGATTGCGAAAGAACATTTTGCATTTTTGAGCCATTCCGCGTTGGACATTTTCAGTTGCGCAGAAAAGAAGAAAAAAGAATTTGCAGTAACAAAATAGCTAGAACGCTTTCTCGTACATATCGTTATCGGACCTGTCGCACTTCTGCATGCCTCAGGCGGTCCTGTATGTCCCGAGTCGAAAGGTAGGAGGCGAAGGATAGCGGCGAAGTCACTGCATCGATCCTGCAAAGACGGGTAACGGTATAATTTCAAAGGGATGAAATACCTTTCGCGGAGGACGATCCACGAGCTTCCACCGATTGTATTCTTCCGATTGCGTTGTAATTGTGACCAATGAAATTTGGCCAAAAACAAGCAAAATGTAGTAAGGTCTGTGTCGCCAGAAAAGTTAGGATAGCTTTACGGAGAAGATTGGCGCTCCGCGCACCGCCGGCAGTCGCCGCTGCACAACAATTCTCAGTGAACATACTCTGTCCGCTTTCAGGGGAAACGCTTTGCAGCCAGCATAACTTTAGCATTTCTTTTACTTCGTGGAGTAAATGTCCATTCGTAATCATCATCATGGGCCTGCTCTTATGTCCCCTGCAGGAAGTAGGCCTCTCCCTGCGATCTCCAATTACCCCTGTCTTGTGCCAGCTGGCACCATCACATATGCCTGAGAATTTCCTAATGTCAACGCACCACCTAACTATCTGCCTTCCGAGACTGCGCTTTCCCTTTCCTTGGCACCACCAATTTATCTGCCCTATGCATTACATGGTCTGCTAATTTCCATTTCTTCCTCTTGATCTCAACCACAATATTCGCTACCCCCGTTCGCTTTGTAATCCACACCACTGTCTTCATGTCTCTTAACGTTACTCCTAACATTTTTCGCTCCATCGCTAGTTGCGCGATCCTTACCTTGTTCTCAAGCGTCTTTGTTAACCTTCTAGTTTCGGCCCCATATGTTAGTGTCGGCTGAGTGCAATGATTGTACACTTTTCATTTCAGGAATATCGCTAATGTCCCTTTCGTATACGACTCATAATGGGGGTAAATTATATAAATGCAAGATTTGTCTGCTAGTTTTAATACCGAATTTACTCTCTTACAATGCTCTTGAATACAAATGAGGTGCTTCCCTCATCAGTGGGTGTCCCTGTATTTCTTTAAATTCCAACTCGCCCTGGCTTTCCATTTCGTGCTTCTTCGTCTTGCCGGACCGAATTCACCAAGCTTTCGTTGGTAAGCGTTGTGTGCCAATAGCAGGCCGCTATAGCGAATAATATGTCCGGTAACATGAATGGTTGGCACGTACTTTTTCGAAAAGTTCTAGCGTAAGAATATTTTCCCTTGTAACATAGGCCCTGAGACTTCCTTGAGATTGTGTGTCGGGGTGCGTGGGGCGCCCGTGAGATGGCGTGTCGGACAATTTCCCGCATGTGGCGTTGGAACGAGCTGACTATGTTGGGCGCATAGGAGACACCCCGAAGAAGAAAGACGCACATCAGCAGAGCGCTATATATTTTCAACTCTGGCGTAGTGCCGCTCCGCTGCTGTCCGTCTCCTTGTTTGTGGTGCCTCTTTGGCGCCAAGCTTGTTGATTTATGAAGATCACCAAACATAGCTCGACGCACGCCACGGCATGTCAGCACCGGATAATTTGGTGTCGATATTTCGGCTTTTGCGTTATGCATATACAGATGACGAGTTTTCACTACACCCGATGAGAGGACACGCGCGGAACTGAACTTTTGAAAGTTGTCTTGTCATACTCAAAGCCCTGCCGAGTGAATATTGCTCACTTCGTTTACAGGAGGACATCGACCGGTCTCGATGAGAGCGGGTGGATAAATTTGACGCGCATGTTCGCTGATCCGATACTGGACACGTATGGGCTTTCCGCCGGTCGTTCCAAGCTTCAGTTGCGTTCAGACATAACGGCAGCACATAAGACAACTGCTATTTGCAGATCATCGAGCAACGTTTTGGGGGTGTCAGCATTCAAATTTATTGTGATCACATTCGCAAGGATATTTCGCTTCGATGACATAATTGCGCATTAGGGCCACATTTAGATAACTGCCATAACGAGTTATGGAAGCGGGATGCTAACGACATATAACGCTTTTTTTTTTACCTGGGAGGGGAGCAATCCGCTCTTCCCCAGCCTTTTCTTTTTTTTCCTTTTTTCCAGCGATGCATGTTTTCCAATGGGAGCTTCGGCTATCGCAGGTTACGTAACGTCATGTTACACACAGACCTGCAAGCTAAGTATATATGATGTATAGGTACGAGCCGGTAGCATAGCATGAGTGGGTACTTGCCTTGAATATAGGCAAGAAAAAAAAAGAACAAGCTTCAAAATTTGACATTGTGTCGTCTGCGCCACGAAATTCTATAGCGCGCTGCCCGATGACGTCACGACATCGCTGTGAATTATTCTTAGAAGTAGATATCTTCGGTTGCGAGAACCTCCAGGCTAGCTGGTGCAATTGCGCTTTAAGCACGTAATAATACGGCGCAGCCATAGTTTTTGGGCCGTGTTGCCTTGCAGCAAACAAATGAATAATTAACTAACTCAGATACCTTCCGAAATCTATTGCACTTTGCAGTATTAGTGCTAAAGTAACAGGGAAGCTGTCACAATTTCCTGCCTAGGAGAATCGTTCCTCTGCGATGCAACGTATACGCTTTTCGCGCTACTCACGTGATCTGTCGATGATGACGATTATTATTATTTATTGGCATCCCCTTTGAAACTGGGCAGTGACATGTAGTCACCTATAGCCTGCTTGAGTTAATCAGGTATGCTATGCATTTTTTTTATTCTAGCATTTTCTATACATGTCTATACTCTTTCTTTTTTTTTTGCCTTCCTTAAAACGTCTCTGTCTACCTTGTATGGCTACCTATGCCTGTAATGGATCCAGCCGTATCAATCTCTTCCCTGCTCTTTGTCCACCAATACCCTAAACGTTTCTTGCCTATCTGGACTGCTGGCCGGTTGAGGCTTCCATCCACTTCAAACCCGAGCGGTTCTGGAAGCTGCACGTTACCTATAAGGGTCTCACTGGGTGAATCCCTTCTCATCACATCAGAATGTGCCGAGTGGTTTCCGGATTTTCGCTGCAGCAGGCACATATGCCTCATCCAAATTGTTGCGAATATTTGTTCCGGTATGTTTGTGTCCTTAGGCAACCAGCTCGAGCGTCAAATAACAAGATTTTTCTTCTACCTTCTTTCTTACACTGAGTGCACCTCGTTCTGGTTAAAGCACTTACCAAATGTTTCCGATTGCGCGACATCCCCATCCCCGCAGATAGATGTACCTGCACTTGCGCAACGTCTTAGATTGGAATCTTTGTTTCCCTGTTTAAATTGACAATATGTGATATATTTTAACTTTTTTACTGTGCTTCTAGGTGACCGCTGAGGTAATTTCATATTTTTTGTGTGTAGCCGAACTTCTTGCTTCCTAAGCAAGTTTTCAATGCCCTGGCACGTCTCCGACAAGCTCTGTAACTTTGCGAGTTGTGCCATTATTCAAGATCAATTTGCCGCGCGCCAACTCTTTGGTCTCTCCGCGGTCGCTGTGCTCTGCCACTAAACAACTACGCTGATAACTTCTTTCAGCGCCACAAAATTTCTTCGCACCTTTGAAACTACTGGGTATTCTCCTCGCAACTTCTTTATAATTTCATGGTCTCTTCCCGCCGCGGTGGCTTAGCGGCTGTGGTGTTGGGCTGCTAAGCAGGAGGTCGCGGCTTCGAATCCCGGCCGCGCTGGCCACCTTTCGATGGAGCGCAATGCGAAAGTGTCCGTCTCCCATGCACTGGGGGCACTTTCGTGAACCCCACGTGGTCCAAATTAATCCGGAGTCCCACGCTGCGGTGTGCCTCCTAATCAGATGGTGATTGTGGCACGTAAACCCCATAATCTAGCTATTTCTCTATACCCTCACATTTGTCATGCAGTAACTGTTTTATGTGTCCTTGTTGCTCTTATTATTGGCTATGATCGAAAGTCGACAATTTCCAACGACGCCCACAAGTAATTCATGCTTTCGTAATTTCGCCTGCGTGCCATGTACAACGCCCTCTGCTTTTTCAGGCTTGTAGCGCAGCTCACAAAGAGCAATAAGGAAGGTGGAAAGGGTTGTGAAAGGTAACGGATCCGTTCCCTTTCATTACCTCTTCCACCTTCCTTTTCGCTCTTTCTGAGCTGCACTACAAACCTAAAAAAGTCATGACATATCAACTCGCCCAAACTGCTACGCTTTTGGCCCTCTTCTTCCTCGTAAAGTTTCGGTTCGATCCATCATATAGTTATCCCGCACTGGGCGCTCGCGCCGCGCACACTTTTTTGAGAATGCATTTTCCCTGGACTCTTCTTTCTATGCGCTTACGACTGATTCTATAACTCTCATGCATGATGCTTCGGAGGATCTTCTCTGACACCAAGGTTTACCAGTTGATTACGCGGGGGCAGTTCTCGTCCCGCGCAAGTGCACCAGTGCCACGATCGCCTAAATATTACTTTTGTTCCCTTTGCGCCTCCTAATTTGCATTATAGGCTATACGTCATTGGACAGGGCGCTGCACCTGCAGAACCACGCCCTTGGCTCACACTGTGCGGGTTCGACTATCATGGCGTCCACCGCAACAATGGACAGTCTTTAGTGACTCCAAGGCAGCCCTTCAGTGCATACAAAGCCCAATGCGCCAGGGACCCAATGAACAACTGGCCTCAGAAACTCGTCACATGTATCATCGTAGCCATGACAAGGGACACAACATAATCTTTCAATGGCTTCCAGGGCAGTGCAGCATCAGCGGGAATGACCACGCCGACGAAGCCGCCCGATCTGCACATGAAAGTGGTGAACGTGTCTTGATTCCGCTTTCGTTAACAGACGCTGCGGCTGGGCTGCGACTGATGTCCCGTGAACGTACTTTGCCTCTGTGGGATTCGAACGCTTTCACCATGTGTCGGTTGCGTTCGTTGTCTCCGGACATACGGATGCACCTACCGCCTGGGTTACCACGACGTGAACAGACCATGCTGTACCGTCTGTGGCTAGGCGTTGCATTTACGAACTCGTATGCTTTCCTTATAGGAATGACCAACAGCCCCACGTGCGCCACATGCAACATTGATGAGACTCTCGCACATATCACCTGTGTCTGCCCGCGATATAGTGCCCAGAGACAAGTGCTGTGCAGAGTACTGGACCAGTTGGACAATGGTCCACTATCAGAATTCAAAGCTTTAGCTCAGTAATCCCTCAGAACATCCACGCTAAAGGCCTTACTCGCGTTACTAAGGTTCCTGCGGTCTGCGGGGCTTCACGATAGACTGTAAGAACGCCGCCCCATACCGCTCTGTAGTGTACGCGGTTTGGTCGTGCTCGTCTCTATTTCTTTCTATCTCCCCCTTCCGCTCTCTTTCTCTTTTTATCCCCCCTTCGCCCCCCCCCCCGTGCAGGGTAGCCAACCGGAACTGCCTCTGGTTAACCTACCTGTCTTTCTATGCATCCTTTTCTATGCATCCTCGCGCGCGAAATGCGCGACAAGACTGCTTTCTCTTTTCATCTCGCTCAGACACTATGCTTGATCACGTGTCAAATATGCATGACATAACGTCTAGCACGGTGCCTCAGTGCAGCAATGGGCGTTCTGCCCCCTGGCATAACCATTCAGCCGGCGCTGAGAGCGATATCACTGAAAGTTGATCGATACAGAATGCAACCACAGACTTGTTACCCACGGGCAAAAAAAAAAAAAAAAAAAATCTCAGCCCTTCCACTCTGTGAAGAAGGTTGACCAGCGAAGCTGTGTATGTGGGCCCCTTAATGGCGCGCTGCACCTGCGGCGCGGGTCGGACCGGTATTGCACTATCTCCGGGATCGGCCCACGTATGGGGAGTTTTTTGCTTACCACAACAACACGAACATTTCCTTGGACGGTAGAGGTATACAGCTTCGCTGTACAAATGAATGCCGCAGTCGTACAGTTTCCCAAAAGCGCAGTGGGAGAGCATATCAGACCCGAGCGAAAAAATAATCACGCAGATATAAGTAGAGCACCATTTGATAGAGTTCGTCTGTAGCAGGTTGAGTGGAGCTTCTTTCGGTTAGCTGAGAAAAGAAATACAACAGACCTGTAGATGACTATATAGGGTTACCTGATTTCAGGGCAAAGATCACCACGATAAAGATGATGAAAAATTACGCGGCGTTTTTTTTTTTATTTTCCTAATGTAGTCAATTAGTTGCCGAACTTTTTATGTAACGTGTTCTGCGCCTTCCACAAAAAAGAAAAAAAAATAGTGCGGAACATCCCTAGTAGCACGACAAGGATGAATGACTACATGTTGCACAGCGTGAACCACATGTGATCGTAGAATTCGTGCCATAGATCTTTCTTACCCCACGTTTGAGTGGGTGACAGCGGCTCTGTATTATGGAGGCGCGTGCACGGTGAAGTAGTTGGTTCAACAACACCAACATGCTGTTGATAATTAGTTTTTTTATCAAGGACGAGTGCGTGGCTTCAATGACATCTGGCGGACGATACGAAATGTCCAACTATCTTATTTGACTTGCAAGCGTAACAACAAAAATGATGCACTCCAGCCTGAATGCCCAACACTTAGGTGTAAATGAGATGGAAGGGCCAAACTGGTCTCAAGGAGCCTGGCTGGCCTACCGGGTCTGGCTGTCGAACGGAAAAAAGTTTGTAGGTCCTGCATGCCTACAGAGACAAACAATCCAACTAGGCCCTGTGATCCAGTGAGTTTGTGACCAATGAGAAAATATTTATTCGAGCCTGAACATCTGAAGTGTCCGAGTTTACAAGTATTAACAAAATATGCTACCGCGCTATAACACCCAATGGGCACGCGTGTCCAAATAGACGAAGCATACGCTCGAGCCTGACTGTCGAACGGGACAAAAATATCTAGTTGGCATGAGTCTTAGCGTCTTATAGTCTATGTGATTAACCAGACAAAAGATTCCAACATGACTCAAAGGGCCCCTAAACCACTCCGAGTTCGAAGGTTAGCGAGCACTTTTTCTCTCGTCTTAGCTACCCTCCCCACGGGGGCTCTCTCGTCATCGCCGGGTACTTCTCCAGAAGACACATATAGTGCCTACGTCATTACGGAACGTCACGCTGGCGCTTTAAGAGCTCAATCAAACAAAAGCAACTCACTAAGACCAAATGTTTATCATTATTATTATTATTTTTACATTTCCAATGTGTCTTTCGAATGGGTCATCCGAATAGTTTAATGTTGGGGCTCGTGAACGTGATGAGTCGAAATTCGATCAGCAGGACGAGCTCGAAGAGCATCGGAAATGGCGTCAGAGTTATACACGTGTGTATAGAGCGCATGTTATCGCCTCTGGTAAAGTCATGCCAAGCCAACGTTGATGGAAAATGTTCTCTTCCTAATGAAACCCCCAGGTCTACTTTCGGTTACATTCTCCACCAAAATAATGCTGACATTGTACATTTACGGTTACTATAAAAAGAGCAAAACAACAATAGTAACAGCACTGCATCTTGTTTCCAAATTCAACGGTTTAGTATATAGAGGCACTCTCACCCTGTTCTTTTACATGCGTGGTGGCAGTACAAAAAAAAAAAAAAAAGAAAGCACGTGCCAAAGAATCACCCATAAACCAAATGAATACTGAAAAGCAAAACTTGACTATCTTGCTTCCCGTCGGGTCAGTGATTGATCCGCGGACTGTTATTCGCCATTCGGTAGAGTTTAGAGAAGGTTATTATTGTTGGCCTGGAGAAATGAAGAATATTTGCCGACCTGAAGCCTTTCGGATAGCCTTTAGAAAGCCCCGCGCTATTGCCAAGATAAGATAGTCACCACTGTGGGTGCAGCACAAGATAATGAACAGTACCGGCAGAAGTGGACACACACAGCGCTGTGCCACCCGCAATAATACATCAAGAGGAAGTGACTCCCAATTCCTGCCGTTAAGAGAACAAACCCTAAAACTGCCCATGGCATGCATATACGTATGCCGATAATCTCTTCGTAGGAAATCCAGCTCTTCTGTCGATAAGGCTATCGACGGGGTGCACCCACAGGTATCGCCTAACTGTGCACTCTCCTCCGCTCCGCTTTCACGTGCTAAGCGCTCCCTGTGCTTGTTAAACCAGGGACAGCGATTGCACGGCCTTCAGTGGACAGCCAGCCATGCTTCAAGAACACGTCTGATATGGTATAGCCATGGTCCCTCAATCTATCGTTGGCACAGCGGCCCACCTGTCCAACTGAAAGCTTCCCACGTGTCAAGACAATTTGATACGTCACATTTCCCATGAACTCAACGTTCTCCGTTTTGATTTTGTGTTCGCATTCTGTCTCCAGAAGCGTTACATTAGATGGCCTTGTCAAACGGCAAGTACTGGGGCCATATAACGTAAAACTATTCCAATATGTTTTTATTCCAATATTCTGACGTCAAATTTGCGTAACCGCCGACGAAAGCATCGGGCGGTCACCCGCATGGTTGTCTGATCAAACCAAGCAAATGCTTCCCTCGTTCATAGGAGGTCACTTTTGTTTGTTTGAAAAACGAATAACATTGCCTGCACTGAGCGGCTTGTCTTATCTAATTGGCTCAAAAGCGGCGAGGAGCATGCTCAAGTGGAGAGGGATTCGATGGGGCCGAGACACTGCACTGAATATCGATAACCGGATGAAGAGGGTGGTGCCGGCGTCTGTGATTGGTCCGCTTTCTCTCACTTAGCTTGCGGTGGCTCGTCGACAATCGTGGCGGCATGCAACGGAAGCTTAAGAATGACGCTAAAACGGATCCTCAGCAAAAAAGAGTTGGCAGAACGAGGTCGTAAACGTGCCGAAAGTTCTTGAAAACGTTATATGGCCACGCAGAAAGTTTTATTACACGCAAATAAACCCATGCTCTATGGCAGGGGCGAGTAGCCAGTGCCTGAGCGATCGGCGGCAGCCATCTTTTATTCCTTTCGGAACAGGGCAGCCTGCGGGTATTCAGAGAAAAATTCACTTTTGTTCGGCATAATAATGTATCTTTAACGCGTACACGTCACGCTGACGTGGTGAGCTTTCGCGGTTTTCTGACGTCGCGGGACAGGCAGGTGAAGTGGGTGCAGCCCTAAAACTTATGACCAATGGTCGAGGTCTAACGGCGAAAAGGCGTCGAATCATATATAACTATTTTTCTTTTGTTCGGTGCAATCATGCATAACCAGTGTGTACACGTCATATCAGATGGAGAGGTATCGCGGTTTTCGTGACGTCGCGTGAGAGACAGGCGAAGTGGGGGTGGTCCACAAAAGTTTGTGACCAATCGCGGAGGGCTGATTGCAGAAATGGAATAGAAAAGTTTCGAATAGCGTTACGTTATAGCGCCCCTGCTCAATTTAGTAGGCGCAGAAAACGTTACTCTGACATTCGAACGTTGCCCGACTTTCTTCAATTTATTTGACAGTATCGTGCATATAAGGAATGAGAACAGCCGTTTTTTTCTTTCTTCTTGTTCGCTGCAGCGTCTTGGATTTTTCGCTGTACATCCTCGAAACTACTCGCGCAAGCTTTCGGCAGCGGGCACCACTATACGCGTGCTCAGGGTGACCAGCGGCTGCTAAGCGTTTTGCCAGTAGCCCTAGCGTTTCTGACATTTTGTGCGCGCACATAACTTTCCTCGAGCATTAACTTTACAAAGGTTTACTACGCCACATTTCGCTAGTTTATAATGACCTGAACATAATAGAAGGATGAGTTTACCGCGTGGCGGATGGTACCTCCCACAAAGACTGTCTGCGATCATTAAAAATATATTAATAAAGGAATGTAAAGGAAACGAAACTTATCATTTTCCGGGAGCTCGTACGTTAGTTCAAGTGGGCGAAGGTATTTATGTAAAGTGGTTAGAACTTCTTGCGGCCGTTAGCCTAAAATTCATGCGGTTCACTGTCAATAGAAATTTGAAAAATCATCGAAGAATCTAAAAACTTTTTTTTTTATTTTTGTGGATCCAATGGCGTCGCTTTCGGACCTGCCAAGTTTCGCAAAATGTCACGCAGAAACTCATCGGCGAGTTATCTAATACATGCGTGAGCATTTCCTACTAACTGCCTGCTTTTCGTCGTCGTATGCTACTCTGTTTGGTACAATGTCGAGAAACACCGCGAAAGCCACATAGAGAAACAAAGAAACGTGGTTGCAATGCCGTAATGTTAATTATAGACCAGCATAAGACGATGAAGATGCGTCGGGTAAAGTAGCAATGTTCACGCGCGTTATATATATTGAGGATTTACGCGTGACTGTATACCATTTTGTTTTAGGCATATATACATCATTCTATTACGTACTTTATGTACACTGTCTCCTTTGTTGATTAGTTCATTGGGCGTTCTTCTTTATCTTCCATCGCCTTGCGTTTGGATTCGAGCGGTTTTATTGAACCAGCCAGACGAGAAAAGAAAAGTGTACTTTACTGAGACGTTTAGTTTTTCTACTTCGTTTCTGTAACACGAAAAATGTGCTCTTTAAATTTTTACATCATGGCGTCTGCTGTGGTATAGAAGAACAGAACGAAAAGTATGTCTATTAGGATTTAGTAATTTTTGATTTCAGGTTGTATTTCGCACTCCGGATTAGGCCACAAATCGAGTTGCAGGCCCGGCACTTCGAACAATACGTTCGCGTACACTGCTAGTTCCTCCCCAGCATAAGCACCGCAGTTTTCGGCAGATACAAACATAGTAAGGTAACTTCAGGTTCTGCTGGTCAATTCACAATACTTTTCTTCTGTGATTATTGTTTGTTGTTGACTTGCCACATTCGTTAATATATAAACTATTAAGATTCACCGGAGCCAATTCGGATGACCAACCCTAACGCACGAACTCCTTCGTGAATACGAGTCGTGCCTTGCCGCTCCTCGTAAATTGCCAATGGTAATAAGCTATCACCCTCTCGCTCACCTGTCTTCCTGATATTTTCTTGCTCTCTTTAACGAACGCATCCTTGATAATAACGGTGTCCATCGTAAGGATCGCTGGAATGGGACCGGGGAAGTACCTGCGAGGATATGACCAGCCTCATTTCCGTCGGTATGCCTTCTGTTTCAAAAAAAAAAAAAAAAATGACGGCAAAACTCGAAAGACTCTCCGGAACCAAGGCGGGCAGAGAAATCATGGAAAATATCGGCATAAACTACCACGGAATGAACGGCCCCAAGATGCAGATTCACCCAGACGTCCGAGCCGCAATTAACACGGAAAATATCCGGAAGAACATGCACCCCGTGCACAATGTCGAGAGAAGGAAATGCCGCACGAAAACGATTCTCAAAAACCACGGCGCGCGGGAGGGGGTGCCCTTCGTAGACGGCGCGCGGTACCCCCGAAACAGGGACGACAATGGTGGTGTCGGCGCTGACAAAGGTAACTCCCTCTTCGCAATGGCGGTCGTATGCACGAAAGGAAAGACCGTGACTGCGGGCTCCGTAAGGACTAGATCGTCGGAGGCAGCGGAAGAAACGGCAATCGCATTGGCTATAATCAGCGGTCGGCAACAATACAGAACAATAATCAGCGACTCCAATACGGCTATTAGGAATATCACAAAGGGCTGGGTCTCCACCGAGGCGGCCAAAATCCTGAACCAAAGAGCAGAAGACTTTAAGAACGGCACAATTACACCCAAATACCTCAAATGGATCCCGGCACATATGGGAGAAGTTACCATGAGTGCCCCTCCCAACCTCAACGAGAAGGCCCACCGAGTCGCGCGAAAACTAACCCACCGCGGCACGGACAGTGACGGCCCAACACCCCGCAACCCCGGGGAAGGGGGAAGGACTGCGGCGGAGGCGATGGAGAAGACGGAGGAGGCGACGACGACGAAGAAGCGATAAAAGACGACAGGGACAGACTGGTCACGTACCACGACATACTGACACACTACACGAAGCAAAGAGAAGCATACCCACAACCCCACAAACAACTCGACAGGTCTCAAGAAACAGATTGGAGAAGATTGCAAACCAGAACGTTCCGAAACCCAGTACACTTAAACAGAATAAATTCAACACAATATCCAGACGCTAGCTGCAAGCTCTGCAAACACGAACACGCAGACATGGCACACATCTTGTGGAAGTGCACACAGATCAGTTCAATATACGTAGAGGAAAAGATAGAACCGGACCTTCTCGAGGAGCGATGGCGAAGCGCTCTGACTAGCTCAGAACTACACGACCAATTATGGGCTATCCAGCGGGCCCGGGCAGCGGTGGAAAGGCTATGCCTCACCGCACACAATGCCCGGGTGGCCTGAGCCCGGGCTGGCAACCTCGCAGGTCCTTTTTCCATTAAAGTTTTTTCCGTCCGTCCGACGGCAAAACGGTAAGCCGGAGTGAGCAGTTTTGGCTTGTCGGTGTGGTCGAGTCGCCTGTGAACTTTCCCGTTATGCATCTTCTATATTATTTTCTTTCTTCTTCCGGGAGGGGTGGGGAACCTGTTGCACTCCATGCATAGTTCTTTTTCTCGAAATACGGCATGCACACACACACACATATATATATATATATAATACTTTCCGTCGACCCGCACAGAATTAAAAATGTCGCCGCTTCCCGGTGCCTTGCGGGAGATGGAAGACAGCGCGCCTCCTTCCTACCTTCCTCCCCTTGCGCGCGCGAGATGGAGCCACCATCCTCGGCTCACCATCGCAAGCTCCCACTCGCACACATAAGGCGCGCGGCCATGATGTTATCGCACTTGCACTTTATGCGGAACATCACGGCGACAGCGACGACGGCGGCATAAATCAGCCTGGAGTGCCCACATAATTGCTATCGCAATAACAAGTGACAGACATCCTTGCCGCTTGTACCGGTCTTCTCACTTTATGAGAGTGCGCTATTCTACTGAAGGAAAATGCGACAATGTCGTGTACATTCTTCGTAAATGCTTTCAAAAGAGCATATACTTATGTGGCCCGTACTACTACATTTATTAGAGATGAGGCGCTATCGTCTCATGAGAGAATAACATTCTAAAGGCTATCTTCATCGTTTATCGAAAGTATAGCTATAGAGTCCGCCCAGCCGATGACGACGACTGACATATATACAGAGACCATATTCGTTCGGTAGTATTACCGTAATGTTTCTTTTTTGTTGCGAACTTCGGCCACCATTGAAAACACGCGAGCACAAATAAAAGATAAAGTATATTTCTACCTGTAACAGGTCGATGTTCTAGGCAAATTTTGTTTTGCACGAAATATTAAGGTCAAAATTGAGCTATTGTACGCGATAAGCCCTGTCGGATGTCTGGGCGTGCTTTGAAGGGACCATCCGCTTGTGCCGAATTCATCTGCTCGACTTGCAACAAGTGCTTTGAAAGCCGGTGACGCAGAGGCTGGTCGCGAAAGAAAAGCTAGATCGTAAAACGTGGGGGAGGGGCGGGGGGTCTTGGCGCATGCCTGTATGCTAGCAGACGCGGTCGATCAGGGGCCGAATTCCCAAAGCTTTTTCTTCGTAGGTGCTGTTTGCAATTGGCAGGCTTGACTGATTTTATGTCCAGCATCAGCGTTGGATGGAATTTTTTCTTAGGGAAAATTGTACCGTGAAATCTTTTTGTGAATACGCCGACCCATATATGGCTCCCTTATGTGCGCCGTAAGAGCTTAGTAAAAGCAAAGTCGGATAGAACGACGGTCACAAGAGTATCGAAAATTAGTTTACTTGCAAAAGTAGTTATAAAAGTTGAGTTGCGTTTCTGCTGACTTGTTGCATTCTAGAAACGTTCTTTTGATACGCAATTGAACGTCATGACTGATTTTCTAAATAGTAGCCTGCCACTTGACCCACCAACATTGTGCTCGAACGTTTCGAATATAATTCAAACCATCCATTATGACTTTCGACAATTAATAATCCCAATATAAAAGTTCAAAAACGACGTCTAGAGCGCAAAACTAGATTTACCCGACAAGATCTCCGTATTTTGCGGTTCATTCGTCTAATGTGTTGGCCATGCCCTGAAGGTATCAGTTAAAAAAGAGTATTACTCATATTTAACGTAAAACATAATCGCTTCGCATTTTCAGCTCTTTAGTTGCGTTTGTGCTTACGTCTCAGCTGTGAAAATCAGCAGATACGACAATAAGGTTAGACGCATGCGATCTTTCAAAAATGGAGGGACGCAGAGGATCCAGTTTCTTGTTGGGTCCCTGCCTAGTCCTAGCTTTAGAATTTACTGAGCTATTGTGCCTTTCGCAAAGATGTGTTAACAATGGACACCTTACAAACCAATATCTGCACGTTGTGGAGGGCTCGGGAATTAGGAAGAAGGCGCTGAAGCAAAGGAGCGCTTTCAATGATGCCAGTGGAGCGCATATTACGTTTGCAACGCTCCTTCGGGGTCTCGCTGGTTTTCGAAACATCGTGACGAGATTGCGCTGCTTAAAGGCGTAACAAGAGACCCATGCTAACTACAAGAAAAAGAGACAAAGTGACTCCTAACATTACGTTTCCTCGACCGAAGACAAGCGCCCCACTTCTCTTTGTGATGCGAAACTTTCGTGTTTACCTGAAAGGGCTCAAGAAGGACGCCGCCACCGGCGTCTGCCTAAGCGTGACCCCAAAATCAAATTCCGCGGGTCTATTGCACTCGAGCGCAAGCAAACGGGTATATGCGGCGCACCGGCTTAGCTTTTATGTCCTGTCGCGTTCGGCAAGCGCCCATAAGCCCCGCTCCATTGGCCGCACTATTGCGACGTTGGTGCAAATTGTGAACGCTATAACCAGGAGCCTCAGATGCTTGCGCACGTGCTTTGTGTTTGTCCCTCTTATTTATTTATTTATTTATTTATTTATTTAAATATACCTTACAGGCCTCGATGTGAGGCATTGAGTAAGGGGGGCAGTACATGCATAGAATATGCATAGAGTATATGACATCTATAAAACCGTTATAGTTTACTAACTACAACCGTAAGTGCACCCGACTCTATTAGCTTCATTAATTTGTCAATACGCGCGAGGACGGCAGCAACTGGCCGGTATACGATATACGTGCGTCTATAGCCGAGCACCTTTGAAAAGCTTCATTTTGTATTCTCGGCCTCGTGCAAATTGGCCATCCGAAAATACAAAAGCAGCGCTACAGCCTTTACGAGATTTGCAGCAAGTGTTTCTAGAAATGCGGTAGCTTAGCTGTGTACAGTCCTTTCCTTCCCTCTCTTTGTACGCTCTCTCCAATGTGGTTATGCGGATGTTATCTTGTTATACGGATGCAGCAAACAAGTTGAGGCCGTCCTCTCTGTCTTTATGTAAATAAGTTTCCTCTGTCCACGTGCAGCGGTAAATGCGTGTCATCAATGAGCAAAAAGAAGTTTGTTGAATTGCAAGGACAGTTTGTCTACAATATTGACAAAAATATTTAGTTGGTTACGATATTTCATTTATATATTAAAGTGCGTACTCTACGCTCTAGTTATACCTTGCTGACATTGTTAAGGGACCGAATAGGAGCGAACGACATGGTCGGTCGGACGACGATGACAGCGACAAAGTGGCCAGAGGTATGCGAGTGCTTTGTATTCGTCGGGGTTGCTTTTGAGTTGTGTTACCTTGTCAATAGTTGTAAATATACGCTACTCCCGTAGCATACTCGGTGGAGGGGGAGGCGACAATATCAAGACTTGCGAATGCGAGAGATTGACGTAGCTATTAATATAAACACGGTCGCGACACTCAAACTTCTTCCCAGTGAAAAACAAAACACACACAAAAGAACCTACCTGTTGCTTTTTTCCCCCTTTGTATACTGCAATATTGCGTCAAGGGATTCCTTGGGACGCGGGCATTTGCTAGGCGGATGGCTTGACCCAGTTTGGAGGATTTACGCTACTGAGGCTTATGCTGCGTTTGCGTGTCGTCAGATCCTGCATATGTTAACGAATTAGCGAATGCAGTTTCTGGCACGACATCCGCTGTTGACAAAATAGCATGCTATTCGGGTAGACAGAAAAGTACAGAAAAGGAAGTCACAGATTTGGTAACACTACAGCGATTGTGAAGACAAATTCAATTCTAGCGTGCACACGGCTCGAGCAAGCGCAGCCGGCTTGACAAAGGTGACGTCTCAATAATAAGGATCAAGCTGCCGGATATCTCCTCCTTCGCGCCCGTCCATTTCTCATACATTCCAACACCAAGGCGCTCTGGTCAATTGAGTCGCCGTTGTGGGCATTTGGGCGCAGAGCAGCGAGGCAGAAGAAGGAAGGTAACTTAGAAATGATAAGACAGTTAAGTTAGGACGTGAAATGAGGCTTGTCGCGATCGATGGTGACGTCTTCCTCACGTTCTTTGGCGCGGACGTAAAGCAAGGGCTCTCTGCACTTCTGGCCTTCGGAACGTACAATGCTAGATAGTGGCGAAAACAAGGTGTTATGGCGTTATGAAACACAGGCTCGTAGGTCGAGGCCTTGGGGCACTTGCTGATCAACACCTGGTGAACCCGAGAACATAGATTTGGGGAAGGCGCGAGCCGCATGCGCAACCTGACTGCATCCGTAGTTTCCCGTGCAACCTTTGATGAGTTGGTGCAGGCTGAGGTAGCGCGAGGAAGGATTATTCCAGCAAACATAAACTAGTACCCTATTCATTTCTATAATTGTGACATCACGACGGCGATACCAATGCGCCGTCGAAAAGATGTGCGCTGTTACGGTGACAGTGGTATCGATGACTTCGGGGTTGATGACAATGATGACAGTGAGAATGTATGTTTACAAAACTTCCGGGCAGGAATCGCCGTAGAACGTCACTGAAGCGTAGTTGACAACATCGGTCAAGGAACCTCGCTTTTATCCACTTTCTTTATGGAGGCAGGCAAATTTTTCCTTCCTCCATGACTTTCTTGAGTCGAGGGGGAATGTTGAGTGGAAGGACGTTCTAGAATGCAGGGTTGTCTTCGAAGGGCGCCTTGAGGATTTCTAAGTCCCGCAAGAGGCGGATCACGTCTTTCTCGCGATTTTTGTGGTCTCGCGAAAATCACGAGAATTGTTCCGTTGTACTACCACAAAGCGATAGATGTACTTTCCATGTTTCACAGTTGCTTCTGTGTTATTTTTAAAACTGTTTTGCGATGTGTAATACCACAAAGGGTCACATTGCCGTGTTTTTACTAAGGGACCTATTTTTGTCAAAATCCTATACTCAGTCGGTAATCCCAGAAGCATATGATCCATAAATTCGAATTCAAATTCGCTGCTCATGTCGGTGTGCGTTAACAACAGTTCGTCCTGCTTCTTCTTCGTCGCGGTACTTTGAGCAGCCATGCTCGCGTACACATGAAGTCAACGATTCTGGCTCGGCTGGAAGGACGGGGATATTAGTGCCGAGGTCATAGGCCGGGGGTCTCGAGTGGCTTTGGGCGTGCGCAACTCGAGAATAGCGCTAAATCCGTTCCCCATGGGGGATAAGTGGAGAGCTGCCAGCAGGGCCTGCCTATACGTATGTACATACACATCAGCAGCAGCAGCAGTCGACTCACCGCCCTATGCGCCCGTCCCCCGAGAGCAGTCTCTTTTATCTGCCGTGCTCACAACAATTATTACCATCATCAAACCGTTATTCTTGCGCTACAAACTTGCTTTCGCCTACGCTGAGGGCAAATACGTGTATAGAGTGTTATGCCGACCAAGCACGTTTCTTTTTTTAAGGAAGCCTTCCTTTACGAGGTACTACCACCTTTCCCTATCGCGGGTATGTTTCTAAGCCTCATTCGTTGACCGATCATGCAGATAGTGCTGCTTAAACATGCGAGCCGACATTTGCAGCTGGGCATTTGCTCCTGGGACCACTGGTCTCCAAGACGTTCCCTAATATATATCACCGATATTGTATAAACAAGCATATATAAAATTGTCCGCCGACAGGACTCGGGCAGGGGACCGCAAACACAGCAGCCTGATGCTATAACCATTCGGGCACGGGCAAATGCCTCAGCGAGGGGCAATATAACATATCACTGTAAAATAATTTACACCCTTAAAAGTTAAAAAGGGTGCAAATGTGTCTATATTACTCACACCCTTAGGGTGTCAAAATATATAAATCACACCCTAAAGGTGTGAGTTATAGACACATTTACACACTTGTTCACTTTTAAGGTGCAAATTATTTTACGGTGTAGTTCGGAAATTCCCCGCGTGCAAGCCAGCGCATTGAGACGCCTGACGCGTTTTATTGAGACATCCCATATATGAATACTCCACGCGATTTTTCGCAATCGTTGATAAATACAGAAAGAAAAACATACTGATTTCTTTACTTTTAGTGCGTTTTTTGAACAACATTACTCACATTCACTGTAAGTTTTTCCTCTTGCGTGAGAATTTGAACGCCAGGTGTTTGCACGCCTAGACACACGGACTGGCGCACAGATAACAGCGCATAGAAGCAGCTGTTATCTAAGGCCTCAGGTTAGACAGCATTGTTTGCTGGGGCGAATTGTAAAAAAAAAAAAAAAAGCCTATGCAGACCCTGCCGGCTCGTGCCATTATTTTCCCACGCGTATAGTAGCCACGGTGTGGCACCTGCCGGTGCGCTGCTTCTGCAGCGAAGCACCGCGTCCCTCACATCGCGCAAACGTGGCCCCGCACGTCGTCAGAACGCCGGCCGAGGAGTTCCAGCGAAATGCTAATCGCACTGAAGCAAGGCGGGCCTGCATTCTCGACAAGACCGCTGCGCGGTCCAGACGCCGCAACAACGTACTGCTATGTGTTCGGCGCAAGCTGCATGCAGTTCCACGCTGGAGGCGTCCAGATGTGGCACTGCGGGAGCAGGAGCCCGAGGCTTAACGACAACGCCGACAAAACCGACAAAACCTCGCAGTTCAATAGCGCGATGCGGACGCACCTCACTCGTGCCCGTCGTACAGAAACGCGAGGCCAATGCAGAGGTTCAACGCTGACAAAACCTTGTATTTATTGATAGACGCCAGTCGCGGTCATCGAGTTCTATCTGTTCGTGCGTGTGTGCACACGCCACTAGGTGCGTGTTTACTTAGCTTACGTTTAGTGCGATTCATACTGCCACTAAACCTACGAGCCTTACCTCGTGTAATATTCCAAAGTGCTGCATCGCTTTCAATGCTTCGCTCTTACTACGAAACTTTGATTTAAAAAAAAAAATAGATCAATAAAATTGTCCAACGGCCTGAATGGAACAGAAGAAGCCCAATGCTGAAAGTATACGCCATGGCCGCCTTTCCTCCGAAACGGCGTTCTTCATAATTATATTGTAACTTTGGCATGCAAAACAGCAGAAAGTATTCAAAATTAGTTAACACGTCATCATACGTCAAGATGCTGTCCTATCCCGATCGTGGTACGCTCTAAAAGTGTGGACTGATTCCGAAAATAGCACAGTGAAAAAATGTGGGCCAGTGCCCAAGATAGTGCCGTAAAAGAAATTTAAGAGTCCAACCCTCCTCCTGCTCCCAAGCTTCATGGAGGGGTCGGTCGATAAAGTGACTGCTCGCCTGTCTCACTCCCAACTTGCTAGGCAAAATTGTCTGTCATCGACCTTAAGTTGTGGTGGAATCGCCTTCCAACCTTTTCTCTTATTTTGTCTCCCGTCACTGGCTCGAAAAGCGATTCGTGCACTAGTGCGGTACTTGAAGTGCACGGGCTTAACAGACCGTTTATAGTGTCCTTGTGTATGGTGTCGCTCCCACACGTACTCAGTGCTTCCTCTCTCCCTTTCTTCCTCTTTCTATTCCCCTTTCTCCCACCCCCAGTGTAGGGTAGCAAACCGGATGCTGTTCTGGTTGACCTCCCTGCCTTTCCTACCCTTGTTTTCTCTCTCTCTCTCTCTTGTCTCGGTTTGTTACACCAGTGGAATACGAAGCTACTCTGATATTGGCGACCGACTATGCGGAAGACATCGTAACAAAGATTCCAGCGCAGCAAGTACAGAGCCCGCGAATGAGAAAGGGATTGCTGCTATCGCGCCCAAGGAGCAGCTCGAAAGTTCCTGGGCAGAGGGCGTCATGCAATTTTTCGGCATATTATTTCGACTAAATATTCCACGAAATCGCTTCGGGCTACCGAGCGCGTAAGGGAGGCCTTCGTACGAGTAGTGCAGCCTGTGACCGAGTGGTGGGCTATCACTTCCCGAACAGGCACTCGGATTGACAGACGCCATAATAAGGGCTCCTAATTACTTCTGACCACTGGGATTTCTGAACGTAACCCAGTGCTTCGATCATGCGCGTCTTTCCATGCATCGCGTCCAGACAAGAATGCTGCGGCCACTTTCGACAAACAACAATACATGACGAGTGTTCGCTTTCGCAGCGCTCCATAGGGCGCTGCAAAAGCGGGCACTGTAGCTATGACTGACTATGACTATGACTATGCTGCCATGACCGACGTATACTGAGGTGACGGAGCGGTCTTGTTCGCGTAACAGACACATCCCTGGTAAGCAAAATATAAACACCTCCCTTTCCTCTATGCTGACTAATTTACCTTGCAGATAAGCATTTTTCATGGTTGTGAATGGTTCCGAAATAAAGGCGAGATGTTTTTTTGCCATCGATTTCAGTCGGAAAGACAAACATTATCTATCGCATTGCGACGACTGGACGACCGGCCGTTGTGTGTGCAGGCGCTACTTGAAGACGCTCGTCGGCCCACGAGGCATCGCTCGTCGGCCCACAAAGCTATGAAGGCACGTTTGTCTTTCTTGAGGGCGACTGGCCTATGTGAACGCCTTTGACTCGCTCCATCCCTCCACCTGCGTGCGCGAGCTGACCGCGGCTTTCCTCCCCCTCCCCTCCCTCTCTCTATCTTATCGTTATATTCCCTCTTTCCCGTCCCCCAGAGTAAAGTAGCCAACCAGACGCATTTCTGGTTAACATTCATGCATTCCCTCTTTATTTCCTCCTCATCCTCCTGCCGTGTCTGTGACAATTGGCGTCACCTTGTGTTTTGGGCATTTCCCGTTTGTGTACATGTTCCGTGGTATTTTATCAACTGCGTATTTATCATGAACGTATTTGCGTACGTACAAAAAAGAAACCAACTCTGCTTATGTTGACATCTACGTAATGCGAAGTCTTCATGGTTCGTAAGAGAAAAGTTCTTGTGAATCATACTTGTACACGTTATCGAAAAAAAAAAGTTACCGATTACGATCACAGTTACGTCATTCAAAATTGTAATTGATTACAATTACCAATTACTGCCGCGAGGAAGTAATTCAGCAATCAATAAAATGTATTGATTTCTGTTACGTTACCTTTCTCGCCACATTTATTAACATTGCACAAATGCAGTAAATAAAACGAGTTGGCCTCGCTCTTTCAGCGAGTCCTCTGCAGCTCTTGCACGTTGTTTAGGTTCACTAATTGCTTTTCAAGAATTTTATTGGTCATCTCTCATTTTACAGCACCGAAGCAACAGAGACGCCTGAAACTCGATCGATGTGCGCACTGGGGGGAGTTAACGGCGGTATTCTAACGTGAACACATTGCACGCAAGATTTTGGTTACTCAATGCCGTGGTGCTAGCCTGCAGCAGCGTACCCGCCGTGGTTGCTCAGTGGCAATGGTGTTAGGCTGCTGAGCACGAGGTCGCGGGATCGAATCCCGGCCACGGCGGCCGCATTTCGATGGGGGCGAAATGCGAAAACACCCGTGTACTTAGATTTAGGTGCACGTTAAAGAACCCCAGGTGGTCTAAATTTCCGGAGTCCTCCACTACGGCGTGCCTCATAATCAGAAAGTGGTTTTGGCACGTAAACCCCATAATTTAATTTTTAATTTTAGCCTGCAGCACCTCTATGACGCGCAGCGCTTCATTGCTGCTGGGGCTGCGGATAGGCGCTCCCGATGGGACCAGTGAACTGAAAAACCGTCTATAGGCGATTCCCTGGCATCAACATGTCAAGAACCCGCCGCTATCGAGCCATAGAAGCGCCGTTTTAATTTGTCGGCCAACATTTGGTGGACCTCCCGTCGGCACCTTTCAATCGTTAGCCATTTAGACTTAAGCTAATTGTAACGGATGCCAGCAAACCTTCCCGTTTTTTGAAAAGGTGGTCAAATCGTTAAGGTTTTTAGTATAACGTTGCATATCATCCAGCCCTAAGTGTACTGTTTGTGAGTTAGAATCGCAAAAATAGGTGTATATGAGCCACGTATACAACAAAATGATAAAAAAACATAAGCTTTTAACGACCAGAAACTTGTTTCTATGTCAGGAAAGTCGTAGACTGCACTATACGATAAGGACTGGAGCAGCAGCTGTTATTGGCTATGAAAGCCTTTTAAAAGCGCTTCCACAAGAAAGACATTTATTATCAGACAAATGTTAAGACGTCGGACTTCCAGAGAGGCTTGCAAAACTTTATCTACAATGGAAGCTTAGAACGACAGAAAGTTGAGCTAGCGCCTCACTTCTTTTTTGCATTATTTATCTACAAGCCTGCCGTGTTGTGACCAAGGCGTAGCTGTAGGAAGCTAATTGTGGGAGTAAGGTAACCCAATAGATGCTTTCATCCCTTTGGACAATGTCAGTTGCAGACTGTGCGCATTCTACCGTAGTTCCCACCACATTTAAGGGCTCAATGTAGCGTCGCCTGTTATAGCTTGCTTCTTTAAAAATGTAACTGGTAATATGTAATTGGGTAATGAAAAAAATTACCGCACAAACTCAACTGCAGTTGTCTAGTATGTGTAAGCATTGTACAACTTGCTCATGTCCATGCAGCCAGATGTCATTACTAATCTTATCAAAATTGATCCGACCAGTATGAACCCTTTGCAATCCCTATCGGCCGTTATCAACCTTATCGGACTAGATCGGACCCTTATCAACCCTTATAGGGCTCCATCAACCTTGTCGCAATTGATCCGATTCTTATCTACCCTTATCTGTCCTTATCAACCTTATGGCATATGATCCGACCCTTATCAACTCTAATCGGTTCTTATCAACCTTATCGGACTTGATCCTACCCATATCAACACTTACCAAACTTATATTTCCTCCGACCGCTATAGCACTTATCGATCCTTAGCACCTTATTCATTCGCGCCGAAACGTTATCAACCGTGATGAGACCCATATAACCGCTCATCACTCCTTATCATCCTTATTAATTCACTGAGAGCTTATCGGTCTGTGTAGTGCGACGCGAAGGGCATGCGCCATTAGAGATCAGTGACATTTCGGCCGGTGAAGGAACGGTCTAACGGATGGCGCATACCGCGACCACCGAAACGCATTGGAGATGCGCATAATTGAAAGGTATCTGTATAACGCAATAAAACAAAGACACAAGAAGAACGAGAACTTCTTGTGTCTTTGTTTTGTTGCGCTATACAAATACCTTTCAATGATGACCGACCAACAAGCCCATATCACCACCCTCGTCGGAGATGGGCGTCCGGCTTTAAATTTTCGCAAAATAGGAATTTTCGTAATGTCTACAATGCTCCAAGTAGCCTCTATATGTGGTCCTAGAGAGGGCTTTTATTCGACCATCACCAAATCTTTCAAAGAAGCTTTCATAGAAACTGTTCTATTTTGATCTGTTTGGAACCGTTGGTACAACACATTCATGTGGTTCGGATATATTCATTTCGGCAAGCGTGGGTGTTTAGCCCAGTGGGTAAGAAACTCGGCTTCTGAGCGGGGTCGTGGGCTCGAAACTCACCACCACCAACTGTCTCCTTTCGAATTTATTTGGTCTTTTAAATGCGTAAGCATTTGCATGCATATCCAATCAGGAAACCCGCCCGTCCGTCACGTAAGACTATAGCTTTCAAGATAGGGCCCACAGCCATGCTGCCTCTCGCTTCAACGTGTACTAAGCAGCGACAACACAGCGCATACGAAGCTATCAGCACTCGGAGCAGTCTGTCCCTATCGCAGATCGCCTTCATCATATGGCCCGCGCGGCTGCGCCATACGCAGCTACTGTCGGACTACGGCTGATCACGGCTGATGAAGGTTCGACGCCGATGGATAAGGTGCTAAAAGCGATAACGGCTTATAATGATCGGAACGTCGCCAACGCACCTGGCGCTGCCATCCGCAGTAGTTTACTTGCGTCATCAATTAGCCTTGCACCGTCGTCCACATCAGTTTGTGTCGCCGCAGCGCTGCCGTTTATACTGGTCGGACCAAGCTTCATAACATTAGTAATGACACCGGGCTGCGTAGAGATGAGCAGGTAGCAAAATGCTTACGCATGGTTAGACAACTCCCAGAGGAGTTTCTGCGTGAATTTATCTACAAGTTTCTTTATAGTGATTCGTCTTACGTGACGGACGGACGGACAGGTTTCCACTTTAGATGGGCATAGAAGAACACTTATGCATTTAAGAAGTAATCGAATTACAGGGAGCGTTACCAAGTAATAAAATTATTCGTTAAATTACAATATTCCCAAGAAACGCTACTGATTACAAGTAAATAAAAAAAATTACGGGGTTTTACGAGCCAGAACCACTTTCTGATTATGAGGCACGCCGTAGTGTGGGACTCCGGAAATTTGGACCACCTGCAGGTTCTTTAACGTGCACCTAAATCTAAGTACACGGGTGTTTTCGCCCCCATCGAAATGCGGCCGCCGTGGCCGGGATTCGATCCCGCGACCTCGTGCTCAGCAGCCCAACACCATAGCCACTAAGCAACCACGGTGGGTCGTTAGTTTTCTCAGTAGTTCTTTAGTACCTCAGTAGATTTTCATAATTGCTACTTCTTTTACCGTTTTACCTTTTGCTGAAGCATTTACTTATTGCCCGGAGCAGAATGACGTCAATTTCACACTCCAGAAACGCAGACGTTTTGAAACAAAGCTCTTTGCTCGTAAGACTGCTCATCGATTGGCCCGTGCTTCCGCTATCCTTGTCAATAATGTAAGTGGCCAGTCTATGTGAGCCGACCAATCATTAGCTGTTTTGCTGGGGAAATGCTGAGCCATAATTTGAAGCAATGTTTTTTGGGTTCTGCTTTATGTTCGTCGGATAATCACGGTATTCCTTGTTTCGCTTTGGCAAGTGAGCACGGGGATGATTACGAGATGCCACTAACAGCCAAGCTGGGCGCAGTGGAGTTCACATATTTTACTATAACTGTTGGGAAATCGGTTTAGCAGAGGCAAGTAATGCACGTTTTGACAGGTTGAGAATGAAGAGTAGACTGGCTTTATTCCACAGTAAAACAGGTTTTTTGAGCGGCAGTGGCGGCGCCCCTGCCGGGCAGCCATCTCACATCCCAAGAAAGAGCAGGGGCAATGACCCCCACGTGGAGACCAGGCGAGGTAACTAAATTTCACAGAAGCGGGGGACCAATCACAGTGACAGACGGTCGCTAGAGAACCATACCATGAATGAAAACAGAATGGCGTTCATTATGTTACGTCATGTCCGGACAATCACGTCGTCGCTGGCTTGGTTTACGCTTGTTGCCTACTATAGAAGGTGTGCTTCACCATGAGAACTATGCCTAAAGATCTCCAATTGCTCCTTGTTCTACCATAAGAATCTCTGTCGCATTTAAAAAAAATATCTGATCTAACGCTCTCACTGATGCTTTAATAAGGTTTTTGGTTTGGTCGGTATCCCGCATCATAATCTGAGCCTCACTCTACACGTTACATATCTTGTTTCAGTTCCAATTTTGTTATGTTAAAACCGACTTCAGTTAAAACATCTCACGTTGTGTTCGCAACCCAAGCTATTCTCTTTCTGCGCACCAGTCTCACCTGAGACCTAATAAAGATTAAGCTATTCTTCAAGACAGTGTAGAACAGATAACGCAATGCTTATTTCGTTAACAGAGTGGTTAGCAGTATCAGACTTCATGGCTGGCGCGATTAATGTAATCATCAATGTCGTAAAAGTTGCTATCTTTTTTTAATCGGTAAATTTAGCTCTAATATCGAAACTGCCCGAAATGTGTGGCAAGTGGGTGACGCGTGACAAAGGTTCCTGGTGAAAAAATGATGCGCAGAAAATCATTGGCAGAAACGTGCTTCGTCGCACATTTTCGGGATGAATACCGCTTAACTAGTGATCGTTGCAGAATTACACTAAAGGGACATTGCTTCGCTCCAATTTCACAAGTCAAATTTTCAAAGAAAATGTTAATCAAGAAACACTTAGACTACAAGAAAATTAGTAAGCGCATTTTGCTCAATTTATCATGTTTGCGGTGACAAATAGTTATCTACCGAAAAAAAAACAAACTTATTTCTGTTCCACAGGTATTAATACTTTTATTTCGTCTTATGTAAAACATAAGACGAAAGTGGTAATAAGTGGTAAAACGCCACTTATGTAAAACATTAGAAGTGGGTTTGGTTACTTGCACGTTGCAGTTGGCGAGAAAATTAACTATAAAGGAAATAAATGACGCAACTTGGTTCTCAGTTGATCGAGGTTTCCAAACAGGAAACTGGGAGCGGGCCCAGGCACTCCGACCCTCTTGAATATGGAAATCTTCCATGCTCGCTGTTTTCAGAACCTTGAAAAAAAATCATAAATTTAGGCGGGTCCTTTGCGTGAGTAAAATCTCAGCATCGCACGCTGAACCTAAATTTCATTGACATGCACCGTTAGGTATACCTGACACTGACGGCAGGTAAATTGATGCGAATAGACTTATAAAGCGTTGCCTGCTCCTTGCTTTTCATTGTATGAGGATATCGATAAGAAAACAGGCTGCACATTCTTCGAGATGCCTTCTTTGACAGAAAGGCACAAGCGCCCTTCCCTTTGGTGAACAAAGCGCTCAGCGGAATGACGAGCTATTTAGTGAAATAATTAGTGAGCATTGACTCGCAGCGAAAGGAGATCGTCGTGCTGGGTGACTCTTTAGGGTAATCCGAGCAGTAGCCACGTAGTCACCTACCCGCCGTTGTGAATAAGCGGCTATATATGACGCTGCGCTATGCAGTGCATGAGATTGTGAATTGCATTCATGTGCGTGGTAACCGCATAAAAAAAAAAAGAAATTAGCAAACGCCGTGTACTGATACCTTAGTCCCAGGTAGTCAGAGGTAATTTGAAGCATTCCAACGCCGCGTATACCATCCTCAAGGTGAATCGCTAGAGCATTGGAAACAACTATAGTCGGGTACAACTTAAGCAGGCAAGGGAATCGCGGCAGCCGATTCGTTCCGCGACTAAAGAAATAGTCCCGCTGACGCGACTGGGCGCAGTTCGAAGCGCGGGCTGCCACGTTCTCCGTGGGCGGGGTCACGGGCCGTCCGGCCAGATGGAGCCACTATCCTCGGCTCACCATCGCAAGCTCCCACTCGCACACATAAGGTGCGCGGCCACGATGTTATCGCACTTGGACTTTATGCGGAACATCACGGCGACAGCGACGGCGGCGGCATAAATCAGCCTGGAGTGTCCACATAATTGCTATCGCAATAACAAGTGACAGACATCCTTGCCGCTTGTACCGGTCTTCTCACTTTATGAGAGTGCGCTATTCTACTGAAGGAAAATGCGACAATTTCGTGTACATTCTTCGTAAATGCTTCCAAAAGAGCATATACTTATGTGGCCCGTACTACTACATTTATTAGAGATGAGGCGCTATCGTCTCATGAGAGAATAACATTCTAAAGGCTATCTTCATCGTTTATCGAAAGTATAGCTATGGAGTCCGCCCAGCCGATGACGACGATTGACATATATACAGAGACCATATTCGTTCGGTAGTATTACCGTAATGTTTCTTTTTTGTTGCGTACTTCGGCCACCATTGAAAACACGCGAGCACAAATAAAAGATCAAGTATATTTCTACCTGTAACAGGTCGATGTTCTAGGCAAATTTTGTTTTGCACGAAATATTAAGGTCAAATTGAGCTATTGTACGCGATAAGCCCTGTCGGCTGTCTGGGCGTGCTTTGAAGGGACCATCCGCTTGTTCCGAATTCATCTGCTCAACTTGCAATAACTGCTTTGAGAGCCGGGGACGCAGAGGCTGGTCGCGAAAGAAAAGTTAGATCATAAAACGTGGGGTGGTTGGGTGGGGGGGGGGGGGGGGGGGGCTGTCTTGGCGCATGCTGTATGCTAGCAGACACGGGTGATCAGGGGCCGAATTCCCAAAGTTTTTTGTTCGTAGGTGCTGTTTGCAATTGGCAGGCTTCACTAATTTTATGTCCAGCATCAGAGTTGAATGGAATTATTTCTTAGGAAAAATTGTGCCGTAAAAACATTTGTGAATACGCCGACCCATATATGGCTCCCTTATGTGCGCCGGAAGAGGCTAGCAAAAGCAAAGTCGGATGAAGTGATAGTGACAAGAGACTCAAAAATCAGTTTACTTGCAAAAGTTGTTATAAAACATGAGTTGCCTTTCTGCTGACTTGTTGCATTCTAGAAACGTTCTTTTGATACGCAATTGAACGTCATGACTGATTTTCACAATAGTAGCCTGCCACTTGACCCGCCAACATTGTGCTCGAACGTTTCGAATATAATGCAAACCATCCATTATGACTTTCGACAATTAATAATCCCAATACAAAAGTAAAAAAACGTCGTCTAGAACGCAAAACTAGACTTACACGACAAGATCACCGTATTTTGCGGTTCATTCGTCGAATGTGTTAGCCATGCCCTGAAGGTATCAGTTAAAAAAAGAGTATTACTCATATTTAACGTAAAACATAATCGCTTCGCATTGTCAGGTCTTTAGTTGCATTTGTGCTTACGTCTCAGCTACGAAAGTCTGCAGATACGACAATAAGGTTAGACGCATGCGATCTTTCAAAAATGGAGGGAAGCAGAGGATCCAGTTTCTTGTTGGGTCCCTGCCTAGTCCTATAGCTCTAGAAGTTACTGAGCTATTGTGCCTTTCGCAAAGATGCGTTAACAATGAACACCTTACAAACCACTATCTGCACATTGTGGAGGGCTCGGGAATCAGGAACAAGGCGCTGAAGCAAAGGAGCGCTTTCAATGATGCCAATGGAGCGCATATTACATTTGCAACGCTCCTACGGGGTCTCGCTGATTTTCGAAACATCGTGACGAGATTGCGCTGCTTAAAGGCGTAACAAGGAACCCATGCTAACTACAAGAAAAAGAGACAAAATGACTCATAACATTACGTTTCCTCGACCGAAGACAAACGTCCCACTTCTCTTTGTGATGCGAAACTTTCGTGTTTACCTGAAAGGGCTCAAGAAGGACGCCGCCACCGGCGTCTGCCTAAGCGTGACCCCAAAATCAAATTGCGCGGGCCTATTGCACTCGAGCGCAAGCAAACGGGTATATGCGACGCACCGGCTTAGCTTTTATGTCCTGTCGCGTTCGGCAGGAACCCATAAGCCCCGCTCCATTGGCCGCACTATTGCGACGTTGGTGCAAATTGTGAACGCTATAACCAGGAGCCTCAGATGCTTGCGCACGTGCTTTGTGTTTGTCCCTCTTATTTATTTATTTATTTATTTATTTATTTATTTAAATATACCTTACAGGCCTCGAAGTGAGGCATTGAGTAAGGGGGGCAGTACATAGAATATGCATAGAATGTATGACATCTATAAAACCGTACCAGTTTACAAACTACCACCGTAAGTGCATCCGACTCTGTTAGCTTTATTACGTTGTCAATACGCGCGAGGACGGCAGAAACTGGCCGGTATACGATATACGTGCGTCTAGAGTCGAGCACCTTTGAAAAGCTTCATTTTGGGTTCTCGGCCTCGTGCAAATTGGGCAGCAGTAAATACAAAAGCAGCGCTAGAGTGTTTACGAGATTTGCAGTAAGCGTTTTTATAAATGCGATAGCGTCGCTGTGTACACTCCTTCCCTTCCCTCTCTTTGTAGGCTCTTCCCGGTGTGGTTATGCTGATGTTATCTTGTTTTACGGATGCAGCAAACAAGTTGAGGCCGACCTCTCTGCCTTTATGTAAATAAGTTTCCTCTGTCCACGTCCAGCGGTAGATGCGCATCATGAATGAACAAAACTAGTTTGTTGAATTGCAAGGACAGTTACTGTGCAATACTGAGACAAATATTTAGCTGATTACGATATTTAATTTGTATATTAAAGTGCGTACTCTTACGCTATAGGTATATACTTTGCTTACATTGTTAAGGGACCGAATAGGAGCGAACGACATGGTCGGTCGGACGACGATGACAGCGACAAAGTGGCGAGAGGTATTCGAGTGCTTTGTATTCGTTGGGACTGCTTTTGAGTTGTGTTACCTTGTCAATTGTTGTAAATAAACGCTATTCCCGTAGCATACTCGGTGGAGCTGGAGGCGACAATATCAAGATTTGCGCATGCGAGAGACTGACGTAGCTGTTAATATAAACACGGTCGCGACGCTCCAACTTCTTTCCAGTAAAAAACAAAACACACACAAAAGAACGTACCTGTTGCTGTTTTCCCCCTTTACTACCCCTTTACAAATTTCTTGGGATGCGGGCATTCGCTAGGCGTTTGGTTTGACCCAGTTTGCAGGATTTACGCTACTGTGGCTGATGCTGCATTGTGCCGTCAGATCCTGCATATATTAGCGAATTAGCTCATGCAGGTTCCGGCACGACATCTGCTGTTGACAAAATAGCATGCTATTCGGGTAGACAGAAAAGTACAGCAAAGGAAGTCACAGATTTGGTAACACGACAGCGATTGTGAAGACAAATTCAATTCTAGCGGGCACACGGATCGAGCAAGCGCAGCCGGCTTGACAAAGGTGACGTCTCAATAATAAGGATCAAGCTGCCGGATATCTCCTCCTTCGTGCCCGTCCATTTCTCATACATTCCAACACCAAGGCGCTCTGGTCAATTGAGTCGCCGTTGTGGGCATTTGGGCGCAGAGCAGCGAGGCAGAAGAAGGAAGGTAACTTAGAAATGATAAGGCAGTTAAGTTGGAACGTGAAATGAGGCTTGACGCGATCGATGGTGACGTCTTCCTCACGTTCTTTGGCGCGGACGTAAAGCAAGGGCTCTCTGCACTTCTGGCCTTCGGAACGTACAATGCTAGATAGTGGCGAAAACAAGGTGTTATGGCGTCATGAAACACAGTCTCGTAGGTCGAGGCCTCGGGGCACTTGTTGATCAACACCTGGTGAACCCGAGAACATAGATTTGGGGAAGGCGCGAGCCGCATGCGCAACCTGACTGCATCCGTAGTTTCCCGCGTAACCTTTCATGAGTTGGTGCAGCCTGACGTCGCATGAGGAAAGATTAATCCAGCAAACATTTATTAGTGGCTGCACGCTGAACACTTGAGCTTCGAAGACTTTCTTTGCGCCGATGTCGACGCAGATGAGGACACAAAGCAGGCCTTAGATGCCGAAGGTATCGTCCACTGTAAAAATGTTTAAACCCTTGCGGGTGCTTTCTTGTCGCACTGGGAACACCCATAAGGGTGCAAACATTTTTACAGTGTCCAGCTCGTCACCGGTGCACCAGAGCAGTCGGAACATGTCGACGATGCGGAAGAATCCTAAACTCTTGTGCTCACTCCAAGCCAGCTGATCGATTCCATCTATCTCTTGAGGCGGGTTCTTGTGGCCCACGAGGGAACCGAAGACCCATTGCAAGTGTTTGTGGGCTATGAGAAGTGCGTACGCCCACTGCTGGTGAAGTGCATGAAGATCACGAGTTTTTTTTACTGCAAAATGCTAAATGAGCAGTTCTTCCTAAACCACCGAGGTGTTTCGTTTTGTTTCTTTCTTTCGGTTTCACACACACGTAATTCGGGCCGCCCTCGCGGACTTTTCACACGCGCAGGCGCGGGTTAGAGGCAAATAGAATGCCGCGATAGCTTTTGGATGTCGCTACGTTAAAACTTTAGATTTCTAAGGACCGAGCAATTCCTTTGTCGGTTTTAAGAACTTCCCCGATTTAATGAAATAATTCGAGCACGGTCATCACTTCGCTAAATCGAGTTTCAACTCCATTAATTTCCTTGATAGAGATTTGGTTCGCGTTCAGGCACGTTTTAAGAATATCGGTTCAATTCGGGATGCACTTCCGGCTAAAATTCCGGTTTGAGTACGGTGTTGGGTTCGAGTTCGGTTGAACACCGTGCCTGTAATGCCAATGAAATACATGGGCTTGAGTTCGTGTTAGTGGGCCTACACCTCTTGTTGACAATTTGCTTTCCCCTCGTATATTGATAGGGCTGAAATAGATTAAAAACCATACTCGCTATATTTTATTGAGTTGTAAGAGTAGCGACAGCGAAATCGTGCGCAAACGCGATTGTTACCTCAGTATGCTGCTACTGTGACATCTATACTTATATATGTAACCCCTCTTTGCAAAATTTTGTACCGGCGACAGCTGTAGGAGCTTGCAGAAGAAAGGTAGCGCGGGCTAATTTTAGTGATAGTTACTTGTTGTCACACCGATTCTCCTTCCAGAAAATTAAAACGCCAAGAAAATTTAGTGTTAATTGGGACCGCCTGGCACCTACGTTCGCTTCATATGCATACGAATTAAAGAATTGGATAAAAATTGTTTATGTTTTCTTGACATTTTTACCTTGCTTCGATTCATCTCGCAACAAAACATGTGTCAATTATAATCTAAACGTTCAAATCTGAATTGGGTGCCCCTTCGACCGACTGAGAAACCCAGTCATCTTTAATTGCTCCGCTTTTAAATACATGGTGCTTCACTGCTGAAAGCGCTACACAGGGTTTTTCCTGTTGACACGAGTGAACTTCAAGTCTTTCATGCGAATGGAAAAAACGAAGTTAAGCGTACAAAAGTAGGAACACAAAAGGAACAAAGCAACTCGCAAGAGGCAGCGTATTGTTGTTCGTGTGCTCATGACAGGCACCCCGGCCGCTCCTGTCGTGAACGGCCCGAACAAACCACGCTCGCGTATCGTAGCGCACCCCTCTCTCCCTTCTAATGGGCACGTCACCAGTGACGTCAGGAACGTGTCGTTTCGTTTTGTTTGCGATTTATTAGGAGTAGGGTGCCCGACATTCACCAGTGGTGGAGGCGCTGCCGTGGAGCGCAGCTCGTCGGCATGCGACCGTGGGAAATTCGACATCCCTGTGCAGGCATAGGGAGTTTTCGCACCCTGCCTTGGCCATTCGGTTCCAGTGTGAAAATAAATAAAAATGTTTTAGAATAGTAGGAGGAAGACACGTCCCTGTCGTGGACAGTATAACTGTTTTGCGCTCGAGGCAGAAGGATAGCAATGGGCGCTCGCTCGTGGTTGCAGGACTATCCGTTTTCTGTATCCGCCGTGTTGTGCTTGGTCAGTACTCGGGCAGACCGTTCGGATTGGATTGGATTGGAGCCAACTTTATTTGTGCCTGCAGTTATGCACTCGCGCGCCCCGACGAGGGCCTACGTCATCTACGAAGTCGCCGTTACTCGGCGCGGGTCTCCGCTCGCCATTGTCGGCTGGCTGGGTCCCTGCCTTTCGAGCGCCCCGAGAACCTGCTGGACGACCCAGAGCTGTTCGGAAACAGCGCATGCTGATTGGCTACTCTGCCGCTGCGGATTAGTGCAGCGGTACGCTTCGAACAAAACGTTTGCGTTGTCTGCGACCGCAGATAGTATCATCCTCCCCCTACCCTAAAACGAGCACGTTGAAAAAAAAAAAGGATGGAAAATAAAGCGTCCAAATATAGCTCGCGGACGACGCCACGAGATGAGGCAGCTTCAATGCACAGAATGCGGATATCCGTCAACATAGAAATGAAGCATAGCAACAATGATCTCGCACGAACCGGTTGCTGAGAACTCCCGGGACGATCCTTCGTGTGGAGGCAAATGGCACTCTTACTTTTCCTTCTTTCGCGTCACGCGCGTTGTGTTTCGATATGCATTCACTAGACGAACCTTTACGGCCTTTACCACCACCCTCCGTCTTAAGCCCCTACAAGGTGAACTTAGAAGAAGGTTGCCAGAAGCGGCGCCAGCGAATTGCAGCGATGAGGCAACGGTGTGTGTTTTGACGTCACCACCCCAGGCACGGGCTCTGCACGCTCCTGTGGCAGCGGCTGCCTATAATTAAAAAAAAAACGATGGTGGTTGTCGATTAACGCTAAATTCGAATGCGATTTGCCACTTCGGCGGCCCAAAAGGTGAGGAAAGCCTGCCGTAAATCAATTTTTATTTACGTTTTCCATTTTTCTGCAAAGCGCTCTAGCCCAGTCCAGGATAATTGAGTAAATCAGAATCATATTATGGGTTTCGTAAGTTTTATTTGCGAAATTTGCTTCCATTAGCACGTGCGTGTTCTTTAATCTATTTCGAGAGCTTTTATCGCGCTACCCGGAGGCTGCGTGCAGGTTCCACTAATGATAAGCCCATTTCGGTCTGTTATTCGCAGAAACGTGGGACAGATACTTTTCTCGTGTCTTGCCGCGTGCTTCACTGGACGGTCATGTCTCGTATTTTTATTCTCTTTTGAAATAGCAACGTTTTCGCATAATCGCTGCCACCGTGCGCCCCCCCCCCCCCCCCCTCCTATGCTCACCAGCTTCCAGCATTTCAGCTGGTTCGGAGAAAGCACTTATTGCAACGCGTACCCTACGTCATAAACAGCTGTAAGTATATTTAGGAACAATGACGTTTAGCGGTATTATTTAATTTGAAACAGAATTGTGCGAGTAGTTTTATATTTCTGTAGGGCTCTCCTTCTGAAACTCCCTGTCGTTCACTGGGGCTTACCTTCAGACGGCTGTTGCTATGCGTGAGTGGCCGAGTCAGTTCATCCGGTTCCGCCGTGTAATTTCAAGGTGTGATCGAATAATTGAAAAAGAAAGTATTCGGCAATTCCCTTCCATCTCACTGTTTTGGCCTTATGCAATCAAACCCGCCATGATTGCTTAGTGGCTATGGTGTTGGGCTGCTGACCACGAGGTCGCGGGATCGAATCCCGGCCACAGCGGCCGCATTTCGATGGGGGTGAAATGCGAAAACACCCGTGTACTTAGATTTAGGTGCACGTTAAAGAACCCCACCCCAGGTGGTAGAAATTTCCGGAGTCCCCCGCTACGGCGCGCCTCATAATCGGAAAGTGGTTTGGCACGTAAAACCCTATAATTCATTTTTTTTTACTTCATTCAACTAGTCAATAATCAATAATTTGGTCAATCCTTTAATCAACAAAGAGTGAGCGAAAGAGTAAGGAAGCACGTGAATGAATTGACAAATATTTCGCATCTCGTCGATTTCTTTACGCACATCAAAAAAATAATCATCATCTCTTTCTCGCTGTGAAGGAGGACGAACAGTGAAGCTATGGTGTGTTTTACCTCAATCAACGCATCTATGTATTATTATTATTATTACTATTATTATTATTACACGGAAAAATCTGCTGTCTGCACTTGCTTTCTACTGTGCGCTTTCACATTCCGCAGAAAGGCACAAGGAAACAGCGCGCCTTCCAGCCTTCCGAGTTTTGTGACCCTGTATCTGGAGTGCAGGCGACACATAACGCCCATTCTGAGTGCCTGGATATCTTCGTGCCTAATTTTAATATTTTCCTGAAAGGATTTGCAGAGGAATTTCAATAACTCAACAAAAAACTCTCATATCTGTTGTGTGTTCCGTGATTATGTAATCCTTTCTTCTGTTTCTCCACTTTTGCCTTGTATTCTCTTAGTGCACACATTTTATGCTCTGTTAAAATCTGTGTTCGCGAAATTCTTATTTTTTTATGTGTGCGCGCGTTTGTATGTGCGTATGTGTGTGTGAGCTTGCATTGTTCTTCCTGTGGATTGTTTTGGCGGCGAGTGCTTCGTCTTGGTGCTGGCGAGTGCGCCAGCACCAAGATCCTTGAGGTTGTTCCGGGGCACTTAAACACCTTTGATACATCATCATCATCGTCGTCGTCATCATCATCATCATCATCATCATCATCATCATCATCATCATCATCATCATCATCATCATCATCATCATCATCACCACCACCACCATCATTATTATTATTATTATTATAGGACAGACAGCGAATATGTCTTTTGACTGTGGAGTGATGTATTCTTATTTTTTTATGAAGTAGTGACGTGGTAAAGTACCGCCGCACGGCAGACGGGAATTCCACAATATTTACAACTTCACTGTGAACTCGGTAATTAAGAAAATTAGACGAAACCCAGCGTGATGTTAGAGTTCCCTTAGCGGCTAATTTTCATAGAATATGTTTCAGTATAGTTTCGATAAAGTAAGAGTTACGGCCGTTTTCTCTAACCATACTCCCTCCGTGGACGGTCACGTATCGACAGCAGACGGGAATTCGGTAATGTTCACAAATTCACTGTGAATTAACTGTAAAATTCGGCGTAACTGTAACTGTAACTGTAAAATTCGGCGTAATGATAGAGTCGTGTTAGCGGCCAATTTAGGTGTCATTTTTTTCCAAGATACCTACATTGGATTGAGAGCTACACAGCATTCGCGAAAAAGTGGATACAAAAATTTTTTTCGTGTCGACGCGACGCGTAGACGGACGGACATCGACCACCGCCGGAGGGTAGCTATATGCAGCGTCACTGCGAAAAACACACAAAAAAAAGCCCAGTATGTTCTTGAATCCGCGAATGGAGCACAAGGAAGCGCCGGACAATCTTGCCAGCTCTGCCGCGATTGACTCCGCGCCGAAGAATCGGAAGCACCACGAAGACAAGAGCGGCGAGAACCCGAGAACTTCCCAGCATGGCGAGCCGCCACTAAGATTCGGATGAGGTCCGTTGTGGCCGATCGTCACGCTGGCAAAGGTTGCTTGGGGCACAGAGCGTGGCAGCGCATGAGCGGCACGAAAAAGTTGCGTAATCATCTCTCACCGCAAGGTGAGATTTCTTTGTACTTTCGAGAATGTGTGACGACAGCATAAGGGACGACACAGGAGCAGCTGCAAGCAGAATTGTCCACCTTAGTGAAATGCTTCCAACGCGGTCTAATATTCAATGCTTATTTATTTATATTTGCGTGGAGGTGATGCTGGCGCTCATATAGAAATAGCCTTCTTCAAAACGATACCGAAAACATAAGCAATTAGTGGACTGAATACAGACCCATATCAGCAGGGTGGGGGGAGGAAGAGGGGAAGGAAATGTAGTGAGGTCAAACAGACGCGCGCCCGGTTTGCTACCCTACGCATGGAGAAGAGCGTGAGGGAATGGAAAGAAAGATAGAAAGCAGTGCGAACGCGTGCGGCCGCTCATCGCGCCTGCATTCGCTCACTGAGGCCATTCGACAGCGCAACCTGTAGTAATGCCCGAAACAGCTCACCTGTCAATATACGCTGACGCGATCTTTGTCTTTAGTCTTCCGCAGGGACCCGCCTTCAGTTGTGCGCAAGAAGCCAGCGGACAGCCGGCCTAACTTGTTCCTACCTCCATTAACAAGGCCGTAGTGTGTGCAGTGGCCTTACATTTCACACTGGCAGCGCGCGCAATCAATAAACGACTGTGAGGTCTGGCTACCGCAGCAGCAGGCGAAGATCCCTTTACCGTGATGTACGGCTCTGAAAGAGCACATTAAGCGATCTGACCGGATTAGTGCAAGTGAAGAGTGTATGTTTTGAAAATTAAGCGCTGACAGCACTTCTTCCGTAAGCAGAAGATAGAAAAGAAGGGGCGCTATAGCGTAAAACTATGCCATACTTTTCTATTCCAATTCTGTAATCAGCCCTTCGCGATTGGTCAAAAACATTTTTGGACCACTCCCACTTCACCTGTCTGTCACGCGACGTCACGAAAACCGCGATCTGATATGACGTGTACACTCTGATTACGCATGAATTGACCAAACAAAAGAAAAATAGTTATTTCTGATCCGACGTCTTTTCGCCATTAGCCCCCGGCTATTGGTCAAAAGTTTTCGGGCTGCATACACTTCACCCGCTTCTCGCGCGACGTCACAAAACCGCAACAATTTACCGCGTCAAAGTGACGTGTACGTAATAAAGATGTATTAATATGCCGAACAAAACTGAATTTTCTTCTGAATAGCCGCAGGCTGCCCCGTTCCGAAAGGAATAAAATATGGCTGCCACCGATCGTTCAGCCCTTTTAGCGTCATTCTTAAGCTTCCGTCGCATGCCGCCGCGATTTTCGACCAGCCACCGCAAACTAAGTAAAGGAAAGCGGACCAGTCGCAGACGCCGGCACCACCCTCTTCATCCGCTTATCGACTTTCAGTGCATTGGCTCGGCCCCTTCGTATCCCTCTCTACTTGAGCGTGCTCCTCGTCTCTTGTCAGCCAATTATATAAGACAAGCCGCCAGTGTAGGCAATGTTATTCGTATTTCAAGGAAACAAAAATGACCACCTGTGAACGAGGAGAGTGTTTGACTGGTCTGTTCAGACAACCCTGCGGGTCACCGCCCGGTGCTTGTGTCAGCGGTTACGAAAATTTGACGTCAGGAGACTGGAATAAAACGTATTGGAATAGTTTTACGTTACAGGGCCCAAGATTAGTAACAATTTTTTCTGCGAGACAGTTGGTGGGACGTTGCACACGTGTACGCGGTGAATGCGACCAGACTAAGACGAGGGTTTCTGCGTCGTCAGGTCCTAGACCTTCGTCCGTGTGTGCACGAGCTGAATATATATCTCAAGGAATATGGCGTTTCTTTTTTAATTTACTCGCAGTACTTCGAGGGCAAGGAAAGGATGTGGACAAGGAGTGCCTCAAGAGAACGTGTTCCGAATGTATAGTAATGTGTAGAATGTATAATAGGAAGCGCGCGCCGCTATACACAGGAGGCCGCTGACCTCCGCCTTATCTACCAACCGGTGGATAAGCGGAAAGCCAACCGGTGGTAAAATTTGTGCGAGATTGTGCTTACACGGTAGCACGGGGCAAACGAAGGCCTGCGTCCTGCTTTCACGCGAAGCGAGAGACGACTTCGCTAAACAATATTGAGGCGACTTGTTTCATTATAATTTTGGGGGGAAAATCGTATGGAAAAACATAGCGATTACAGGAGCTCCTTCCGCAAGATATATCTTACGGTCAACGCACCATAAGGATCGGTTTTATGGAACGAGAGGATCAAGTTTTGCAAGCAGCCCTCCAGAAAGACCAACGAGAGCTAATAGGATTGGCACGCTGCAGTGGCCAAAAGGATGGGTCGCCAGAAGCGGAGAACGAAATGGACACCGCAGCAGCGATAAAAATAAACGTGCCCTCAGTCGAAAACCAAACGCGATCACTGTAATGCCCAGTAAGCTGCAAAGCGCGATTTATCAGGTGATTCCTTTAGAAGTCGTATAACAAAAGTGCTGCTTCTTTATAGACTTTCTAACACAGTATCGCCAGGCGCAACATAACAACCAGCCTGACGATGAGACTGACCGTTACTGGAGCTTGGATGACGTAACGCGAAGAAGGGAAGAGGACTTGTTTATGTCTTCGTGTTTTCCCTTTGGAATGTAGCGTCACAGCGCAACGTTCACCGGCAGTGAAGTATCAACTAACGCAATGATTTATCCTACCACGAATGTATGCCTGCGGCGTTAACTGCGCTTCATTTTTTGCACACTGTATTTGACAACGACGAAGTTCGCGTCTCTGCGTGGAGCGCATAATTAGACGCACGGCGAACTAGCCCTGGACGTCATTGATAACAATGGAGGCTGTTAGACACGGCGTCACTTTGATTCTGGCTGCAGAGTCGAATCTCGGCAGAACAACGTGCATTCGTCGTCAGACAGTCTTAAGCGATGCGCTTAAATGCCTGAAAATGTAGCTTGGCATGCCTGGCATATGGGCGTCGTGAAAAGTATAACTACAGGGGTGACGGACAGCTACGGCGGAGTGTCCTGCAAGATTAGGTTTCGATGGAGCTATCAAGGCTGTCGCGGTCACGAGCTTTCGATTAACTTCGCCTTTGGGCAGACGTGTATGGGCATGGTCTTGCATGTTGGAGCTATGATTGCTGCTTAAACATCCAAACTCAAGATGTTGGCAGAAACGATACACACCATCCCCTCAGCTGCGTGTTAAAGTGAGCCTTGAACTAGCGTGAGGAAAGCGCTGGTCTCATTTTACATAGAGAAACCGAAGGAGCTTTGTCAAAGGCATGCCACGTAAAGCATGCACTTATAGTCAAGCTCAGCACACACGTGGAGCGTACGCCTGACAACGCTCAGGACCGCTTTTGATCTGTATTTTAGTATACACCATCAAGAGCAGTCGAATGCGATTTACTGTTTCTTTGGAAATTGCGTTTTTAATTTGTGCCCATGAAACGCTACATTAATGGCGCCAATGTATATTACAGCGAAGTTGTCTATGGCTAGGATCTCGAGATTTCTCCATGGTGTAACGTTGACAGAAAATAATGGTGGGCCGATTCAGGCGGAAGTGCAGGGCAGAGCAATGGCCCATACCCCCGTCAGGCAGAGGCTCCTGCTGTGAAAGTGCTGGCCAACGACTTAAGGAGTAGGTTAGTCTTAGTCTTGCAAGAGTGTTCCATGGGCAGGCCACACATGGTTAGGACTGCCGAAAAAGGCGTAAGTACCTTGACAGCAAAGTTCCAAACTTCAACGGAGCCCAATCTAAATTCAAGAGGCAGTTTCTGGACCAAGAGTTTGAATTCACATGTAACGTGTAATCTGTCGCCGATCGCAAACATCAGAGACGAAGCAAAGAGATCGCGGGCCCTAGAAGTGTTATCGGAGCCGTTTCGCTGCGATGTCGCAAGCTTCAAATTTTGTGGTACGTGCAAAGACACTCTGATTAGAGGCAAAACGCCGTTGCTCGCATAGAGGCACGGATACGCATACCCTCCGATCCCGACACATTTGGCAAAGTTGAACGTCGTGGAAGAGCTCCTGGTTTCTCTTTGAAATCTGTTCATGAGCATCAGGCGCCTCGCTCAAGAAAGCGGTCAATTTGGCTTCAAAGGACAAATCGATAACGTCCCGATCAATGTGCAACAAACGCTTAGGAGTCTTCCAAAACACGTGCGTAGACAGTCGCACACCATGGGATCGTTATTTAACAAGGCTGCCCTAAATTGGGTGCAACGAATCTACAGCTTCGCTGACCAACCTCCTCCACATGATTGGATTGGCAGCGATTTTTTTCTTCAGGGCTCCTTTGATTACCTTTTACCCGTTTCCAAATCCACACGACGGGTATCGTGAAGTACAATTCACGGTGCCTAACGTGTCATAGAAACAACTTGGCTTGTGCGGTATGGTAGTGCAAACTTCTCGGCTGATTTCGACCGTACTTGAAGTTTTGTGAAACGCATATAAACTTAAGAGCACAGGCATCGGAGCACTCCACCCCGCTTAGAAGGAAAACGATCTGCGCTGTGGACAAAGTGCATGCGCCGAGTGCCGGTAGCTTCGTACGCGCTATGCTTTCGAAGTTTAGTTCGCGTTGAAGCGACATACAACAGCAAGGTCAATTCGCTCGCTGCGGCTTCCTCGCTTCCTAACTCCAGCGTTTCGACAGCGAGCTTCCGCAGTAATCGAGCGCGATGTGTTCCCGTTTACCTGTGCGCGCATGACACCGTGCTTGTTAATTTAGTTAGTAAGCGAATGTTTGCAACATTATACGGCTGATAAAACTAATATCCTTACTTCGTTTATTTATTTATTATTTATTTATTTACACTCAGGGCCGAAGCATTACAGAGGGGAGTGGGTAGAGAATAGACATAGTGCACAATAATATGACAAAGCATGATAAGGCATGGTAACTCCTAATTATACAATGTTAGCTAAGGCAAATTTAAGTCGGGTGTTATCGTTAATTGAAACAATGCCGGAAGGAAGGCGATTCCAATCTTGTGAAGCTCGAAGTAAAAAAGAGTAAAGAAAGGTTTTAGCATGACATGGCTCGATACCAACCTTAAGGCGATGGTCAACACGGTCAGATATATAATGAGGCTGAAGAATGAATTCGTCATGGAGGGTCAGGTGATAGTAAAGCCGATGAAAAAAGCTCAAGCGAAAATTTTTGCGGAGGGATGCTAGAGATGGAAGAGAAATATCACATTTCATAGAAGTTATACTGGCAGTGCGGTTATAACAGGAACAGATGAAGCGGGTAGAGCAATTCTCCACCATTTCTAGTGATGCAACAAAATTGTTAGTGCTTGGATCCCAGACTGGGGTGGCGTATTCTATTTTCGATCGAATGATTGTTTCATATAACAAGAGCTTTAAAGATGAAGGGGCTGCTGTAAAATTACGGCGTAAGTAACTTAACATGCGAGTAGCGTTGTTAATTATCTTCGCAATATGCAAAGACCAACTTAGATTAGATGTGATAAAACGCCTAAATATTTATAGGATGAGACCGCGGCTAAGGGAGAGTTGTTTAGGTAATATGGAAAAGGACTACTAGATGCACGAGAGACACGCATCACTTTGCACTTGTTAATATTTGATTACATTAACCAAGTATTACGCCAGTTAGATATAGAATTTAGATATGACTGAAGAATGTTAGCATCGTTATCAGCAACTATTTCACAGAAAGTTACGCAGTCGTCAGGGGAAAGATGAATATCCCAAGAAACTAAAAAAGGAAGGTCGTTAATGAAAATGAGAAAAAGATGGGGGCCTAAACGGATCCTTGTGGGACTCCAGATTGAAGAGGACATTGGTTAGAGGAAAGTTCGTTGGCTACCATAAATTGGGAACAATTTGAAAGGAAATCGTTGATCCACAAAAAAAGACTAATATCAATATTAAGTTTACTAAGTTTATGAAAAAAAAAGTAAGTGGGAGACCTTGTCAAAGGCTTTAGAAAAATCTAAGTAAATACAGTCAGCTAACGAAGAACGATCATGAATGCGGGGTAGTTTATGAGTAAATTAAATGAGCTGCGTTTCACACTAAAATGATTTCTGGAAGCCATGTTGAGCTGGTGAGAAAAAGGAGTTAGATTCAAGAAAGACGACAAGGTTCGAGTATATAATGTGTTCTAAGAGTTTGCGGCATGTGCTAGTAATGAAAGTGGCCCGATAATTACATGGTGAACTTTTATTGCCCGATTTGAAGATTGGAATCACCTTCCCAATTGTCCATTGGGTTTGAAGAGTTGATCTGTCAAGTGACTGCTGAAATATTTTTTTCAATATGATTGAACTGTAGACACAAGTATTTTTCAGAAATTTGCAATCAGTGGAATCATAACCAGGGGACGAATGGTACTCTAAGTTATTGATGAGTTTGGCAATTCCAGCCGTGTGAACAATAATGGGAGGCATGAATGGGTAAATGTAATGAAGAATGTCTGGAAGATTAGTATTTGTAACTACGGAGAAATTTCTCGAGAAGGTGCCATTAACAATAGTAGCACATTGGTTAGGTGGAACGGAATTGCCAGCTGTGTCTACCAAGGCAGTGCAGTTATCAGGACAGGGGTTTATCATACGCCAAAACTTTCGAACATTAGATTTCAGAAGTTGGGGTAAGGTATTCGTAATGAAGTTATCTTTAGCTTCCTTTAATGCTGCAATGTAAGTATCAGAAGCAGATTTACAGGCCGTCCAGCGCGAGTTTGAGGATGATAATTTAGCTTTGCTGGTTTTTTGAACTTGCGCATCAATAAAAAAGGAGAGTAACGAGTGGTCGCTTATACCTGGAAAACAAGAAACGCTAGAAACAAGGTCAGGTCTAGATAAGGATTAGATGAATGGTGTTGGCCGAGACAGGCGTGATTCTAGTAGCTTGATTGGTTAACTGCGATAATGAAAACGTAGAGTATAGTTCTAAAGAATCGTGAGCTTGAGAGGAAAATGGCGACATTACAGCTGGTTCTGTGTTCCACATTATGTTAGGAAAGTTAAAGTCACCGAATAAAAATATGGGGGATAAAGGAAAACGTGAGACAATATCATTAATACTGTCATGAAGTTCCGGGACAAAAGAATTAGTCTACGTGGGAGGACGGTAACAAATGCCAATGACTATATTTTGATCGCCAATTATTAAAGACACCCAGATGATTGCTAGGTTAGTGTTGACGTCAATGCTCGATGATAAAAAATCTTTAGAGACAGCGATGAGCACACCGCCACCATGGCGCGCATCTCTGTCACAACGATAAATACAGAAACGGTATGTATCTTGGAAGATTTCAACATCTTGAACGTTATCATGAAGCCACGTCTCGGTCAGTGCTATGATATGAGCAGAAACTGTGTCTATTGCGGATGGTAAGGAGTTGTATTTGGTTAATACGCTTATTGCATTGGTAAAAAGGACAGCCACACGAGAACAGCTTGAGTGCCCATCACCCTTCGCGCTTTCCTAGCCTGAAGTGCCGGGGTTAGGTGCAGCAATGGCAGGCCCTCTACGTAGCTCGATTTCTTCAACCTTATCAGAGGCAGGATTATACATGAAGCATTTTTTGTTTAAAAACATTTTGTTGTAATGCAGCTGGGACGAAGACGATTGTAGTTGGCTACGAGCAAATTCCATTAGTTTCTTTCTAGCTATGCGGGTTCCGGGTGAAAAGCCTTGACTGATGTATATGTCATTTGTTTTGAATTGCTCACGCAGTGATAACACCTTTTCTTTAATTTTAAAGTTGGAAAACTTAGCAAAAATGGGACGCGGTTTGGCAGGAGTGATTGAACCTAACCGATGAGTACGCTGGATGTAATCGGCAGAAAATGACGGAAGTATACAGAAATGATTGCATCTGTTAACTTTTTTTTTCAGTGTCATTCCAAGATTCTTTTGAATCGTGAAGGCCATAGAAAATTAGGTTGTCGCGACGTGACCTGGCTTCTATTTCGTTATATCCTGACTACAATGAGTATTTGTGCGAAGATGAATCTTTGACTGCTTCTGTAACGCAAGACATTTTTGTGACAGGTGTTGAGCCTGTTTAGCCTGTTGTTCCAAAGTGTACAAGCAATTCTGAAACGCCGCAAGTTTGGCCGCAATGCTTTTTTTTTCGTTTTTTATTGCTTCGATATCAGCGGCGAACTCTGCGTGAGATTTACTTGATTGCAATGAGCGCGCATGGATCTCCTTTAGAAACTGGATCATAATTGGCATTTACTGTTTTGGATCATCAGGCCAGCTTTCCATGTCGAGAAGTGATTCGGAGCGGGTGGTTGGACCTGGATTAAGCTCAACATCTCCCGCACGTATCAATACGCAAAACATCGAAAAGCATTCAGATAAAGTCTCCAGTAATTCAAGATTCCGCCTTCCGGTGGACAGTGGGCAGGGAAGCAGCAAAAGAGACCGGTTGTCACTTCTATAGGATTTAGTTGGCAAATAGGAACTAACCTGGGCAAGAAGGCAGAACGGGTTCAGCATGACAATCGGTGCGCTGCTGCCGGGCCCACTGGCCACCGTCGATGATGCGAAGCCTTTTATAGCCGTCGGTGCAGTCACATGGTACACTGGGAAGGTCACGAGTGGCGGAGAGCATACGAAGATCTCGGTGATAGGGTAGTGGTCGCCGGAACGAGATAGACGGCAGATCAGATCACTGTTGTAGTTGGCAGGTCATTGACTCGGTGCAGGTGAACGCGATGAAGCTTGCGTTGACAGGCAGACAGCAAGAACCTGCGCAACAAGGCAGAACGGGTTCAGCATGGCAATTGGTGTGCTGCTGCCGGGCCCACTCATAGCTGTCTACTAATTTGCCATCGTAATTGATGCTTCGCCTTTTGAAACTTCTGCTTTTTTCCCCCTCTTCATTTCGCTATACTACGTATAGCGTCGTTTACAACCCGACATGGGGTAGGTACCAGCTCGCAGTTCATGCGAGGTCACTGGCATTGTTACAACTCTCGTTTATAGGAAGCCGGTTTAAGCGTTTCAGCTGCGCTGTTGCGCAGTGAGGAGCGCGGCGCGGGAGAGCTTCCTGAAGCAAGAGACACGTAGTGTGACAATCCGCGCGCGAACCGGCGTATACGACTAAACTTGCCAACAGCCACCGCGAACACATTTCAGACAGGCTCCAAGGTATTCCTCTATAGGCTTCAATAGTCGATGCAGCCATTTCCACAACGATGGCCTGCGAGATGAGCCCGAAATAAAATTGTCGGCGCTTGTCTGCGCCAAAATAAATGTTTACATAGGTATAGCTTGACGTTTACTGTCCTTTCCGCTTAGACCAGTGTGTGCACCACGGTGTGATATGCACAGAGCTACTCGGCAGGAAGCTCTAGCGTGTGCGCACAGCGCTCGAGCCGGAAGCGAAAGCCAGAACGCTTCGCTCGCTGCGGCAGAGACGATTGAGCGGTGCGTCCACTTGGCCTCGCTACAGGACGGCGTGAAAGTGACTCGAGCGTCCGTAGAATAAAATAAATAGAGAAAAGAAAGGAACAAAAAAAAAACGCAACACTTCCCGTTTACACCGTGGTTATACGCAGGACCCGGCACCCGACCCGATGCGACTGTGTTTACATGCAATTTGCGAAACTGTCAGTGCGAGAAAGCCAAAGCACCTGCGCTGCTGACGAGTTGCCCCAACCTCGCTCGTTTGCATGTTCCCAACGACGAAATTTCGGCCCCACATGCCGACTAGACCCGACCATGTCGGATTGATTTGAGCACCGCTCATCTCTCGCGGCGTAGGCGGGGATAAATTTTATGCGTACATTAAACCCTCAATATAATTAGTGTAGGGGCGTGAAATGTTTGAGGGACTGCTGGTTATATTATGGATAAATTTATTTGTGTGCCATTCGGGCGACTATGGTGCTACCGAGAGAAAGGCGCCTGACCCATCACTCTGTCACCATGGCGGCGCAACTAAAGACGTGAGAGGATAAGCCGCATTCCTGCAAAGCCCGGTGAATGCCACGCATTTCCCTGCAGATATCGAGTGCTCCTTGCTCGAAACGTGCAAGGTGGAGCGTTGTTAGAGAAAAAAAAATGCATGCTTTGATTACTGGCTTCGTGACTTCAATTTTTGCCATTACGACATGCCACAAAATTTAGTCATTGTGGGCCTCATCGTGCACTTCTTAATCTCCATATTGTTATATTCGCACATAATTATTTCCACTTATTCACACGTGTGAGCTCATTATCATAGTTATCATCATCAAATTAAAGCTTAATCAGAGAACGTTTGTTAATTAACAATCGTATTGGCGGTTATTGCAGAAATTCTCATGTCCGCAGTTGTTATAGAGTCAGTTCAATAAAAAAATTGGCGGCGCATCCACCTTTTGGGGACGACACGATCGCAAATCAATTGCTTCGAAAATAGTAAACAACCCTATCGATATGCGCTTAGAGTTGAGCTTTACCAAAAAACGTAAAAGAAATCCGTGCCAGCGAGGGGCTGCTAAATTTGCACAAGGGAAGTGCGCGGGTGAAGAGCGGCAACTGTAAAGAACGCGCCCACAAGGAACACGACCGCGAAGGTGCTTGTGCTCAACTGCGTCGATTACATTACGCAACCCGGCCAGCTGAAAGCGACTACGTGCGGTCCACGAAATATACGTGCAGGTGCGGTGCGCCCCACGTCATCACCGTTTGCCATACCCGGTCGGGACCTTTAATTACCACGCGAAGACAAGAAACCAAAGCACGACGCGTACATTCCCGCGTGCTCCGCCCACCATTTTAATCTTTCTTCGCTCCTCTAGTTTTTGTTAGTTTTAAAAACGCTTCCTCGAAACTTTGGCGGGTTGCGAAGACGCTCTATAGCCGCGAATGTGGTCGAAGCGCGGCCCGAAGCATCGATCAGAGCCGCAGCAGCTCCAGGGAGACCTGGAGCTGCTAATTATAGGCACCGCGTTCGCAATCGGTCTCTCTTGTTTCGGTAGCGGCATGTGCCGATGTGTTGTAGCTACGACGCTTGCTTGGCTTGGGAAGACGCGTGCCCACTTTCCCACGCTCCTGCATTGCGCGCAATTTGCCCGATCTGGGCCTCTACATAGCGAGCGCTTCCGATTCGCTTACCGATAAAAAAAGCTAAAGTGCAACCTCTGCTAATCGCTCATTGCCGTCGGGGCTGGTTAAAAACAGTTGCATGCAAATTTCCAGTGCATGCATAGCGCTTCGCAAGTATGAGTCTAAGTTGAATACATGCTGGATTTGCAGACAAGAAAAAAAAATTTCGTTATCTCAGTACTACACGAACGACGTGTGAACTTTGGTCATCGGCATTTTACGTGTACGCGCAGAAATGGGGGCCACAGCCTTTGTTTGCAATTTCTGCTGTCCACTCCGTGCACCGCCACCTTCACCAGCACTGGGCGACTGAACGGAGACTTTTAAATTCGATATTCCCGCGATGACGCCAACAGTGACGTGAATTTGTTGATATAATCAATCAGCGGCGCATCGAAAACAAAAAGATAGAATGCTAGCGCCGAAATGTAAGCAAAAATAATTACAGTGCACTCTATCGCCAAACTACGTTCGTGGTTCTCGAAAAATGCTCGGCGCCCGTCGAGGTAGGTGATTCGTGGAGCAGGACAGATTTGTTTAACGACACTTCGGCTAAATGTTGTCGGTAAATGTTGCCATCTTGGATAGCTTAAGTTCACGAAACACGATTGTGTACAGTACGATCTATTCTTAAGATGAACACTTTAGTTACGATTGCGGCAGCTATTACAGTTCATATACGTCCTGAAAGTGCGCCCAATTCGTCTTGTTGTGCGCCAGTGCCTAAGGCCTACTTGTAGCGTATGATATCACTCACTTTTTCTCGAGAAAGTTGGAGAACTGCAGACGTCCCGTTGTATTTATGCTACACTCTAAAAAGGTCTCCTGTTGTTTTTAACGGCATGTGACTGGCATATGCACTTCCCAAAGGCATTAAAGCTTCAAGATGTAGCTTCAGAAGTGTCCGCGGGGACAGGCGACAAGAAAAATTGTCAGCAGGGGAGCAACAATCCAGCAATTATTTCAAACTAAACATAAACTCGAACACCTACACCTGCAAACATACATTAACGAAATATGTCATTGTGGTACAATACCTAATGCAACACCACATTAGCCAAACAGAAGCGATAAGAAGTGACAGCATGGCAGTCACACATCGCGAGTAAGGATAAGCAATACACTACAATGTGCGAATATATTATAACCACACTATGTGGAAAACAGGGCCCGTATTCACAAAAAGTTCTTACTCCATATAATTCTTCGTAAGAGAAAATTCGAGCCACTCCTGAAGCTGGACATATGATTAGCGGAGGCAACCGACCGCTGACAAAGAACCCGTACGGACGACAAGCTTTGTGAATACTAGACCAGCTTATTGCACACCATTGATAAAGACAAGTTTAAAGCCTTTTTTTCGGAATACGGATACAATATTACTATTTGTTTTGTTTAAGGCATGAAGCATATTGGGAAAAATAAACTATAGAATAAGAATTACCAGCGCCTAGCATTCTGTAGCCGTTTCAAGCCATAACAGGTCGCTGACTCGTGCGGACAATTAATTCCCTTTCTCAGAAGCTTTCTTCGGAACTGGTAAATTGGAATTACTACGGCGTACACACTCTCCTTCGGTCGACGGCGGCTTCAGTTTAACAAAATTGCTTCCATCAAAAAGAAATAGCAACATACAGTTGTCGTCAAGAGCGTACAAGGTAACTCCGATTTATGTAAGAATATTCGAGGTCTGTGGCGGTTTTCTTTTTTTTTTCTCCTTCTTTAGCGCTATGCCCTGCAGGCCCATCTATTGTTTGCGAACTAAGTATTTAGAAAAATGAACACCAAGACATATATCTTCTAAAAGAAAAGGAAAAAAGTTCAGGGTGACCAGAAGTGACGTTTTGTGTAAAGTCAAACGTGAAAATTTATTCCATGAGTATCTGCAGTTTTCTCAGGTGCACTGCAAGAAACGAACAGTTCGAAAGGTGTGTGCGTGAAACGGGGCGTTTCGAGCCGTCCGTTTAATCCGCGTTGTCGTTGAATAGCGCTTAATTACTTCGTTGGTTCAGTGAAAACTGGTACTTCCTACGTTCTCAAATCGCTGAGAGCAATACCCCCATAGCTAGCGAATATTCAGTGACCCGTCATATGTTATCCTCCGCCATGTTCACGCACGCACGCACGCACGCACGCACGCACGCATGCACACACAAAATGCTGCGTAAAAAAAAAGAAACGAAAAAAAAAGTGAGAAAGAAAAAACACAAGCTTCGGCAAATGATCCAGCTAAAAACGGACGCCCAACGAATACGAAGGTTTCCGAAACTGGATATTTTCATTTTTGAGTTACTATGCTCGAAACTACTGGCTGATGTACGCTACGCATTCTCTACCACCTGCTTACCCGCTGTGGTGGCTTAGTAGCGAGGGCATTGCGCTGTTAAGCCAGTTCGGCGCGGGGTCAAGTTGCGGCCGCCGCGGCGACCACATTTCCATGCGGGCAAAATGCAAGAAAAAAGAAAAGAAAAGAAAACGCCCGTGTACCGTGCATTGGGGGCACATTAAAGAACCTCGGGTGGTCGAAATTAATCCAGAGTACCCAAACAACGGCGTTTCTCGTAATCAGACCGTGGTTATGTCACGTCAAACTCCAGAATTGAATAAAGTAACTTCGCTTGCGCGGCTTGAACAGTTAATTTCCTCTTTCTTGTAAGTGAATTCGGTGTTTGTTGACTTTAAATGGAAGCTCTGTGAAAAAAAAAAAAAATACTGAGCTCCCATAATTCTTCCGGCACACCGCCAACGGAAAGATAATGATGCTTTGATGAGCGACCGAGTTCTTCAAGACCCATTGTCTTAAATAGGAGGCGCCAGCGATGCGATTATATTTCAGTTCTAGTACAAACAAATTTTTTTCGCCTAGCGTATGCGCCATCAAGCAGCTTTCAGCATCCGTTATAACCAGCATCGCCCGATCGGCATGGCGAATGCAATGAGTTCAACAGCATCGAAGGTAAAGCACGGCTTCATCACACTGGGTTCAACGCTGAATAACCTGCGTGGTCCGCTTAAATGCCATTGCCAATGTTGGCGCTCTACATTATTAAAAGAAAGCACAACGTATTCGTAGATCCGCACTTTGGCTGGGCCTAGTCGCGTGTTCTAAGTTAATCCGAAGTGCTTGACTATGACATTCTCGTCAACATTGGTGTTGTGACGGGACGTTAATCTTTCACTGCGAAAACACGCATATTTGGAACATAGCAAAACAAAATAAGCGCAGGAAAAAGAATTACTCGCAGCATTCGGGGCTTTTTCCGAACGTTGTTGCATTTCTACAACACAGCTTCGAATATCACACTTCATGTACTGTCATATAACTGCAGTGGCGTTAGCTGTACCAAGGCAGCCGTGTCATGCAAGTGCCTGACGAGCGCGCCATCAGTGATTCAGGTAAAGAAGAAGAAGTAGAAGAAGAAGAAGAAGAAGAAGAAGAGGAGGAGGAGGAGGAGGAGGAGGAGGAGGAGGGCTGTTGCTTGCTTAAGGCGGACCTGTAGCCTAGCAAAAGTTGCCAGCAATCGCTCCGCCTAAACGCCCATCTATCAACCGCGATACGGCCTGAAACACTTCGCAGTAGAACTAACAGCAGTAGGTTAAAAAAACAAAAACAAAAAAAAAAACTCGACTCGGAGCCTACTATACGTTGCGTGTTTTCCGAACCACGACCACCCGCACGGCTCACCATTCACTTCCCAACACTGTATCACGAAGGAACTTTAGGAGAGGCCGAAGCACTTCCCTCTATAATATCCGATGTCCTGGCGGGAACAAAATATAACTTGCATTTGAGTGCGGTGCTGTCTTACGCTTGAGCTCACCTATTTATTTCTCACTGTTCCGCTTCACATTGTGCACATTTTAGTACATAATGTTAATGTCACCAAGAGCGTCACCATGCACACACGACGATGATGGGCTAAGTCCTGTCTTGCACCGCCAAGCTGGAGTTTGCGCTGACCCTGTGCGGATGCGATATAGGAGAGCGGCATCAGTTCTGCTAAGTCCTCAAACCACACAAGGTTGATGTGGTGGAGATCACAACGAACGGAAGTGGCTGGAGATGGACTTCTTCGTGTCTCTTTTTGCATCCTGAGGAGCATTCTTCGTTGGCTTGAATTGCAGCGCTTTGCGCACCAGACTGTCAGCGGCCTCGTTGCCTGCTAGGCCGATATAGCAAGGTATACCACTGGAACACGATGGCAAATCCGATTTTGTGTAATTGTTAAACATTCATGTAAGAACTGAGTGCTGTAACTTATTTCATGGACACAGTGGAACGAAACAGCATATCTTCAGCAGTTGCCTGCACCTTTTCGCTTCAGTAGACACTGAGCAGTTTGATGAGAATAATTTGTGGGCCGTGGTGCAAAGTTGCTAGGTTGCAAAAATGCAACAATGTGAGTAGGATGTATCTTTCTCATAAAACAGGCGAAGTGAATTCCGAGCACTTTTGACAATAAAGACAGGGCCTTCTGCGGTCGAGAAGATGACCCTGACTCACGAAGGAAGGAGCGAAAAAAAAAAACTGAGCAGAGGCCCTAGCCCATACCGCGCTCTAGGAGAAAAGTGTGGAGGAAGTCACCTGATATTTTTCGCTGTCGCGGCCATGTTGCCGGAGCACAATGGTGGTTTTGTTGTGGTGTTGTGGTAGTGTGTTCTCATGCGTATGCTGCCCTTTACGTGTCGTACCGTGGCAAAGGCATAGTGTGTGCAGGACTGCCTTAGTCTCCGTCTTTTGTGCCACCGTGTTATCCAGGCCGTGCTCTCCCGGCTGTAGTTGTTGCCAGGTAAGACTGGAAGAAGTAAAAAAAGCATGAAACGAGCGCGCGTACAACGCCTTACGCCACGTACCATGTCACGGATGAAGGGCGATCTGGGAATCTGCTGTCTTCGGTGGATTAAAGCTAACGTGTCATCACAGACTGAAACCGCTGTGCTTCAGAATGTGTACGATAAACGCTTTGCAGGTCAGTGACTGCCGCGCAGTGCTCCTGCTTTTGACAGCAGACGATGGATTTGTGGCACGTAAGGACAGCCATGTGGATGGATGAGAAAGAAGCGGCTCTTGTGAGTAATGAAGGGGCGAACCCTCCTTACCGCAGATATCTGTGTGCTCGAGGGGCGCAGGGAAGTGAAGGTTGGCGGGTGCGGTGCAAGAGTGAACAACGTTCCAACAGAAGAACGTACGCCTGCGCGCACATTACACGACTGATGGTCGTACATAGGACCGGTCAACGCGCTAGCCGCACGCATAAGCGCTTACTGTTTGGCACCGCGCGAAGGATACCACAGAAATTTTGTTTCCGTGGAGCTTCACTTACCGTGAACACAATATACCTCATGCCACAGTCAGCGTATTTAAACGCGTAACGACGTCCTCCTCTGTTGGCCTCTTCGTCGTCGCGCTGTGGCTCGTCACAGTTCTAACTTGCTCAATAAAGCAAAACGATTTCTATAAAGGCACGGCCAGCATACGTGTTTGTTCTCATAAACTGCAGATGGGCTAGCCATAGGCCGAGATGTGTGCAAAGTGTGCTGCCAGTCATCGGCTGTGCGTTCTTGCCGTGCAGTGAGAATGCAGATTTACTTTCCGAAAAGCCGGCAAATGTAGCGGAGGACCGTGCTCCCGGAAGTCCAACTTGCAGACCTTATTATCAACTCCTTTCAACGCTAGAGCACAATACTCGGACGAAATGACTTAGGCAACGGTATCGCGATGTTATGCATCGTGATTGGACCCGTTGGACGGATCGCTACCGCGAGCGCACGTCCACGCACCACGGTGTGGTTGCGCGCCGAAGGCGAGTAATGTAAAAACAAGAGAGGAGGATCTGCCTCGATAAGATGGCGGGGTAACGCCAACTTCCGGCGTCGCTGAGCTTTGCAAACGGCGACGTCAGAGTCTCTCCGTAGTTTTTCCTTCCTCCACGCCCTGACAGTACCCACCTCGGTAGCATCTCTGAATTACTCTTTCTAGAGCAATAAAGTTTACTTCCTCCTCCTCCTAGTGGATATGGCGATGCGCTGTTGAGCTCGAGGTGAGCTCCAAGTCGTTTTTTTTCACCCGCCGTGGTTGCTCAGTGGCTATGGTGTTGGGCTGCTGAGCTCCAAGTCACACCGGCCCCACATTTCAACGGGGGCGTAATGCAAAAACGCCCGTGTGCATAGATTTAAGCGCACGTTAAAGAACCCCAGGGGATCAAAATTATTCTAGAGTCCTCCACTCACAGTGTGCCTCATAATGAGATCGTTTTTTTATCATATAAAGCCCCGGAATTTAATTTCAACCCTGACCCGCCGTGGTTGCTCAGTGGCTATGGTGTTGGGCTGCTGAGCACGAGGTCGTGGGATCGAATCCCGGCACGACGGCCACATTTCGGTGGGGGCGAAATGCGAAAACACCCGTGTACTTACATTTTGGTGCACGTTAAAGAACCGCAGGTGGTCAAAATTTCCGGAGTCCTCCACTACGGCGTGCCTCGTAATCAGAAAGTGGTTTTGGCACGTTAAACCCCATAATTTTTTTTTTTATTTTAACCTCGACAGCATGAGTAGACGCATGGAGTTGAAAACGTTCGTGAACAGTGTTTGAGTGAATATGGGTACTCTATGAAAGAAATATAGTAAATAACAGCGGCGATTCTACACAGAAGCTGCTCCCCCTCTCAGATTTCGAGATGAATTCTCCTATACGTCTATGCGTAAGGCTGCAAAGAAGCAACTTTAAAAAAAAATGTGTGTGAGAGAAAAAGATAAGTCACAAGGGAAAGGTCAGGAGGTTAACCAGGTTCAGCCCAGTAAGCCGAAACATGAATCAGTGGAGGAAGCTATCCAGATGAGATGAAAACGGCGTCCTTTCATGCCGCACTAGGTCGGTATGCCAGAATAAATTCCAAATTATTTCTCAATTTCCAAGCTATGGTTTATTATACAATAGATATGTTTTGTCTCTTGGCGTATGCTAGTCACTGGGAACGTTGGTGCCAAAAGAGCCAGTGATGCAAGTTTCCTTGGCATCTGCCTGAGTTATTGCGAGAAATCTGGGAGCTACCTTTGCTCCACAAGCGAAACCAATCGCTTGCGCTTGTATACCCCTTAGGAAGGAACATTTCCTCTTTCGCAAATGGGCGCGCTGTAGACAAAAGCGCCAATAACTCTATGAGTAATTGCTGGAATTGTGGAGTCCACTTTTTTACAGCAAGACATATGAATTGTTTATTTTTGGATCACATGCACTAGCAAATAAGAGGGCATTTTGATCACGTATATATACCCCGCAGGGGCGTTTGCGTCAGCAGGCGTTTGGCGTGTGAGAGCATCACTGACCCGACCTCATGGGGTTGGACCTTCCCGCGTCTGGCCGTGGGTGGCTTAGCCGTGTCCGGGGATAACGGGATTTTGGAGGTTGAGCCGATGCTGGGTGTTTGGACCTTTAAGGCCCCTCGGCGGCGGTCAACACACCCCTTTGGCCTCTGCTTCCCGTAGACGGCACCCCCGGACCAACCCTGCCGGGGGAAATCGGTGGTCGCCTTTTCCTGTCCTTTTCCTCAGTCAATTGCTTCGCTATCAACTTGCCTTTTCTGTCCTGTCATATACTTTCTTCCCAATTTTTCTGGCTTTCCCAGACAGCTTAGGTTAATCTTCTGCGATATATCAAACCTTGAGTATGGCGCATTGGGTTATAGCAGCGATGCAAGGCTGGCGTGTGCAAGTGATTGCTCTGTCAAACTTGTAGCATTCCCTTGTAGGGCTCCGTTGTGGGTGGCTGCCATTGCTGCCGAAGTAATAACATTTAACTTGCATAGAGCATCTTTCCCTTTCCTACCTGATCGTACCGCTGCAATGCGCGTACGCATGAAGTCCTCTGAACTGTTTCGTTGAATACAAAGAACCTGTAGCAACCGTCCGTCCCTTCTTTCTCCCCGCTTCTTGGAAAGCCGGTTTCCCTCACCCCTGCTCTTTCTTGGTATCGAAGCAGCTCCGACGCCTCCAGAGCCAGTCGGCAAACCTGTTTTTACTGAAGCATAACTGCGAGTCGGCCTAGTTGGAACAGATTAATCTTAAAACTTTTTGTGCGCAAACAAACAGGGACGAAGAATAGGAGCAACACAAGGACACAAGGTATTTACTTTTGAATAAAAGTCAGTTGACTCTCCATTCTCAAGCTGTCAAAATGTGTATTACCTGACTCCGCTAAACCGAGCTCCCAACAAATCTTTCCCACAGTGCCACGTTATCCACAGTGATAAACCTGAAAAATCAGTAACAGTTAATTTTACCTTTCCTTGTATCGAAATCTCTAACGGGCACCGTTGGACCAGGCTATAAAGCTAGCAAGATGGCAAGCGGCGACCTCCTCCTTGAGATTTGTGACAAGCTGAAACATGACAAACTTGCAAAACTCACAGCCTTTGCTGACATCCTAATCACAGTGAATCCTGTTTCGACGCCGGTTACTTGAGCCTCGACTGGCGTTGCTACTGGGTAGCGTGGCGTTGTCGTCAGGACGCAGGTGTCCGGGAAACCACCGCGACGAAGAAGGGGCGAGACGACTTCTAACGCGAAACTTGCGCTGGTTATTTCATGGTAACGAAGTAGGAAAGACGAGAATACAAAAAAGACACATTATCACCGGTCATGTTTATTCTCATCACGCTCTTTGGGGAGACTCCCGCTGGGACACGAGAGGCTGGCTAGAAAACTTTCTTGTATTCTCTGGTGCATGCCTCTTTAATAAATGGGAGTGGACGTATTACAGCGCCAAACATAATTCGTACTCAACAGATTTAGCGAGTGGCTCTTCGGTCATCTTTCCGCATTTAGAATGGAGTGTAATGAAAAAAAAATCCCTTTGGAAGTGACCACTTTCCTGTAACGCTAAACCTGATACAGCGACACGAATGCCCTCCAAATGTTCCTCAGGGGAAACTATCATCTGCCAACTGAAATCATTTTGAAGGATCAAGTTATATATCACAAGACTTTATCAGCCAATTCAGCATAGACGACACAGTAGCGTATTTTGCTGGTTTTATCATAGATGCAGCAGAAAGATGCATCCCAAAGACAAACGGGAACTCATGTATAAGACGAGTCCCCTGGTGGAACGATGGCTAGGCAGGGAAAACAAAACAAAGCATGCATGGGGCATTCTCCGTCGATATCCTAATGCGCAAAACCTTATTGCATTCAAACGTATTAAATCACAGGAAAGGAGGACGCGAAGGCAAGCAAGGAGGGCAAGCTGGGAGAGGTTTCTCTCCGGTATTAATTCGTACACACAGGAGATGAAAGTATGGGACGGACTGAGAAGGCTGACGGCAACAACTCAATCCGTTGCCCTCGGTAAACGAACAAGGAAACAGCCTGAAAGACCAAGCCGACGCTCTTGGTGAGCACTTTGAGTGGGTTTCTAGCTCTAGCACTATTCCTTGTCTTTTCATACACAGAAACGGAGGAACGCAAGCCACTCAACCGTAAAGTTAGCCCAAACGAACCTTTTAACTGGCCTTTTTGCGTTGCTGGGCTGAAAGCTTCCTTAAAAGCATGTCAGAATTCTTGTCGTCAGATAGGGGGCTATCATGCATCCGTCGTCCTACCATCGTTGTAAAGCCGTCGGGGTCATAACATCATCGTCATTCCAGCTTCGTTACTTGGTTGTGGTCATACCGACCTTGCCATCGTCGTTATCGATTTTTTGTTATCCCATCGCCCTCGTGTCGTCGTCATCACGCTGTCGCGGTAATACCAACGCCATCATTTAGAAATAGCCATCCCACTGTCGTCAATTCCGTCGTCATCATACGAACGTTTTTCGTTCAATCGACATATTTTTTTTCAATCTATCGTCGTCACTGCTCTCGCATCATGCCGACATGCTCATGGGCGACCTTGACAAGCGAGTGCCTTAGCAAAATGGGACGATACTGGCGTACGTTCTTAAAAGCCTAAGCAACGGAAGTCTCGGAATGACCACTGCAGATGTTTCTGAAGTTATGTTTATTTAAACGTGGCTTCAGAAATACGGTATGTCGCTGCATTGCTCGAATGTTATCGCATTACCATCGACATGCACTATGAGATGAGGTCTTTCGTAGTTTATTAAATATTATACACCGTGTTTTCAGTCGAGAAAACGAAGTCCGTGCTGTATTTAAACGTTTCAGTAACTTCAGAGGAGTCATTGAGACCGCAATTTCTCTAGCTCAGCTGTTTTCACCTGATTTTGTATATATCTTTAGAGAGCAGCCACGCTTTGTGGCACGAATGCAAGTTCGCGTCCCCGGTGCCTCTGCCAGGATGGCGACTCTGGCTGCGTCTAGGAAGCGCACCGGCCTCCACAGCGACACCAACGTCAACAGTACCAGTGTCTACTCGCTCAGCAGTGAAGACTTCTCAGATGACGACTTTCAACTTGTGCGAAGCTGCAAGACGAAACGAAGAGACACCAGGGCCTCCTGGCTGTCTTCAAGCACGCCGACTGTAGGACCAACTCGGTATACCGCAGTCGGTATGATTCTATTTGTACCAGAACTCACTACCGACAACCTGACGTGCCTCAACAAAGAGTATGTCTCGGTGCTCCTTGAAGCGGTGACGCCAATTCAAGTCACGGACGCCAGAGTCAACACACGAAAAAATGTCTTCGCTATTGACATTGCACATGAGGCAGCGCTGAGCACATCGAGCGAACTTACGGAACTTGGTGGCATGAAGGTTAGTGCGTTTATCCCTCTGGGCAGTGGTTCCACTACTGGCGTGGACCACTGGTGTGGATCTACGACGCAGACGTCTCCATCTCCATTGCTGACTTGGCGATTCTAGTGAAGCCAGCTGTCGATGGCGTCGCCATAACTAATGTGCGTTGGCCCATCCCTCTGTGCGAAGGTAATGTTCAAGGACGAATCTCTTCCCACTCACGTCAAGGTGGATCTCTTTAGACCCCGCCTCCGTGCGACCTTTCATCTCAAGGCCACTCCAATGTCGCAATTGCATGAGGCTAGGACAGGCGAGCGCCGTGTGTGAGAACAGGAAAGTTTGCTCGCGCTGCGCAGAGCCCCACGCTGCAGGCTCCTGTGTAGCCACGCTTCTCAAATGCCCCTACTGCCTCGGGCCCCATTATGTTTCCTCGAAGGACTACCCCAAAATGATGAAAGAAAGGGTGGTCTTGAAACATATGGTGCGAAACCGTTCGCCTCGCCGGGAAGCTGCTGCGATCGTTAGAAAGCAACGCTCCCGACGCCGTCAGATCCGACTTCAAAGAACGTCAATGTCTCTGTGAAGAGTGCGCCGCAGCCGATGATTCCTCCTACTCCTCTGCTCCATAGGCCTGGCGGAGTCGACTCTAACCCTGACAACAAGGTCGTGCCGGAGAACATCAATACTGAAACTTGGCCCGCGCAACCAAATCTACAGCCGCAGCCACAGCCGAAGCCGAAGTCACAGCCGCAGCCACAGCCGAAGCCACAGCCGAAGCCACAGCTGAAGCCACAGCCACATCAAAGGATAAAGCTCACCGCGGTAAAGTCCACAGCGCCGAATCCCCACAAATTGCCCGAAGAAGACCGCCAAGTAGTTGTGATGCCTCGGTATCTCTTGAATACCCTTCGCATACCTTTAAGCAAGCTGCATATTCCATCAGCGCGAGGTGTAGTGTAAGTGCATGGTGCTCTTACGCCAGTGCTTGAAAGTAAAGAGTAAGCTCCATGACCACGCGCAGCTCCCTATTCGCACAATGACTACTGGCATTTAGGTCATCTCAGATACCTTCAACGGGCATCACCACCTGCGGGACTTGACGTTGGTGTCGCGGCGCTTCGCTTTACACACAGTGTTCACTCTCTTCCTCTTTCGTATTTCTACTCCCCCTTCCTCTTACCTCCAGTGTACGGCAGCAAACCGGATGCTCGTCTGGTTGACCTCCCTGCCTTCTTATCCTTGTTTTTGCGCTCTCTCAGAGGAGTCACAGGAATTCGGCATGCAGTAACGCGCTAACGAAATGAAGGTCCAAAAATTGGAGACATTAATAATCAGTGCACGTAGTGGCCGCGAGCGAATAAGAAGCTCTCGGCTCACCAAGGTCGGCACCTGCCTACTCTCTATTGCTTTCGAGATCCGATGCACCACGGACACTTTACTCACTTTCTCAATGCAACACACTGCGACTGTGCAATTCACTTTTTGCAACTATCAATTGCATTCCATGAGCCCTGAGTTTCAACTTCGCTTTCCACTCGCACTCTTCCGTCATAAAAAGACATTAGTGTTCCGCGTCTGGTTGTCCATCGCATTTGCGATTGTCTATTCATTCCTCGTCAGACTGCCCAACAGCGCCGCATGCCATTCTTGCGCATAAAATTATAGACCACATTCTGGACCACTTATAATCCTCCAACAGTCAACGATATGCGCTAGTCTCAACCACTTAGTAGACAGAAAATTTTCGAAAGTAAAGATGCGTGCACTTTGGCCGAAGTACTCCACGGGGCACAAGGGCACCTCTCCCCCCCCCCCCCCCCTCCCTGCAATAATGCTTTCGGGTGCTGCAGGTATTTGGAAGAAATTATATAAATAAAAAAAATATCACTAATGCATTTCTTGACGGCGGCTGAACCAAACGAGCGCTCGAGACTTTACGTGAGCGAACATTCTGTTGTTGTTATCCTTAATTATCTTGGTATTCATCTGCGGATGTGTGCACAGTGAATCTCCTTCTTCCTTATCTTTCTTTCTCTCTTTCCCACGGGCACGGTTGCCGACCGCGCACGACCTTGGCTAAACGTGGTCAGGGGAGTCTGCGAAATGGAAGCTTTGCGGAAAACAAAAGCAGACACGTGAAGCACTTCAGTCAAACTGATACCGTTGACATCGTCGCTCAACTTCTTGTGTTCATGTTCTACGCATTACAGTATTCTCTTAAAATCAAAAGTACATGGTGTATGTTTACTTCGCTGTATATGTAGAGCTCAAAATTATGCGTGCCTCTGCTATCGCAAACACCAGAGACCAGTCGAGCTGGGAAAAGGCCAGTAGAGCAGTGCCAAAGCGCACACATAGTCTAACTTTTGCTGGGCTTCCCCCAGCTCCGTTGGTGTCTGGTGTTTGCGCCACGCATAAATTTTTTTTCCACTGCGAGAAAGAGGACCGCCGAAGCGAGCGCGCTAGTTTTTATCGCAGAGCAATGAAGTCACACCACCTGTATCCCCGCCGCACCGCTCCTTCTCTCCCGCTTGGCTCCACCCACCCGCGCCGCGTCGCTATGCTGCGCGATGCTATCTTTATACTCTGCTTTCACTCTCTCTCAGCTCCCTCTCCCCCAGCTCGGCGAAGCTGCGAACGTCAAGAGAAATCCAGCGAGGTTCTAACAGATCCACTGTAATATTTTCTTTTCACGTAAACAATTCTACCTCGAGCATTTCGTGGATATATGGCGCTGAATAAAGTAAACACAGCGATAATACGTAGTCAGTGAAGGACCCATCTTATTATAGTGAAGAATTCAATTTGGTTAAACCGGTGTTATTTTTGACGGTTTGTGGAGTGGCTTCGCTGCCATTCTCCAAGCTTCTTTTCATAATTGCCCACTGTACCCACTGCACTGGTGCCGCCAATGGACAGGCTTAAAACGCGTATGCGGCCAGTAGGTATGCCATGACCATGTCTGTACACGCTCAGGCAAAATGCATCATTGAGGGTGGACGAAATGTTGAAACACTCTTTTTGCACACTTACTTTCTCTGCGAACTTTGCAAATAAGTGTATTTGAGGGTGCTAAAAGCGTGTTTTGTGTAAAACATATACTTTCCAGAATTTAAGGGTGCTCAGGCACTTCAACATTTCAAGCAAGTTTAAAAAGCCACAAAGTTTCTATTACCCAGCGTTTTGCGCCAATCATCGTCCGAACACGTCATATGCATGGTCACAGTAGGCTACGGGTGACAACCTGCTACTTGCGTACATGGAGTCCCTGGTGGTGAAGTGGGAAGACATAGCTCGTTCTTTATTTCCTACCTTGCCTGTCGCTTTTTACCACTGGATTTGTTTAGGTTATCTCAGCTCGGTGTTTTATAAGTCAGCTGCCAATCGACAGTGAATCATAGCGCGTCAGTCAATCATAGTCCTTCAGGCGTATGTTCTCTCTGGTGCAGCATCGATCTCGGCACAATATTATGCCAGTAAGTCTTGCACTATTTCATGCAGTATCGGTTGGAATAAACATTGGCAGCTGCATGGCGGAGAAATCTAGCCATAAGAACATCGCATTTATTGTGGTGGTGCTGCGCCCCGATACTAAAGTGGAAAACACAACTACTATATCCTCTTCTCTTCTTCCTGCCTTTTACATCTTACTGCTCGCTTCGCTTATATTGTTTTACCTTGGTGCTCATTTATAGACAACTTAAGCACTGAAGAGCGTGGCGTCAGCCTATTAGAGCAGCTAGAGGCACTACTACACTCTTAGGCTGCTGTATTTTATTCCCTAGAGTTGTGTCGGTCGAGGACTACCGCAATAGTTCTTGACGTATCTAGACAGCAAAGCCCTGTACCAGAATGTCTCAACCAATAGGAGCCAGTGGAATGCCGAAAAGAATTCTAAAGCTTCTGAATCGGCCAGTGATTGGTAGGCATGTTTAAATCTCTGTTACTAGTGTAAATGTGACTGTATTATGTGCAAAGGCAGACAATATAAAAAAAGCAGTGAATTGTATCTGCTCCCATGTAATAAATGAAAAAAAAAGCTATAGAGGATTGGTGGACAAGTAACACATCCAACTGGTGATCTGTAGGTCCGCAGTTCAAATCCCCACTGCATGGCTTTTCTTTCGCCTACATTTTTTTTACAGCGAAGCTGTATATAGCTAGCCGGTTCGTCCGTCCGTCTGTCGCCTGTACGCCGAAATCTCCTTGGGCGCAACCCTATGCGCATGCGCGAAAAAAAAAGGAAGGCACGCGTTTGGCTGCGCCAGTAATGACGTCGTTGCTTTCCGTCGCAGCCGAGCGCGCATGCAGCAGTTTCTCTGCGGCTCCGAAATGGGTAGGCCACGCGTCTACGTACTCCTGAGGAGCAGGAAGCTTTCGATCAGCAATGTTGCGAGTGGAACCGGGAGCGAGCTCGCCTCCGCCGTGCCGTGCCCTCATAAAATGTTTATGTTTATGCACTATAGTCCACAAGCTATGCGAGAAAGGCAGACTCCAAGTCTGGCGCAAACACTGTGTGAGATGTCGATACAGCGATTTCACGAGTAGGAAGCCGATGTGTCATGCTTGTCGAAAGAAGAATGGTGATCACAGGTGCATGCGCAGAAAGGTTCGACACGTATGAAGGAATATCGAAGGATTCCTTACCTCTTGTGTCAAAGTGGGACATACCCAAACTTTGAGGATTGGCCAACGACAGCCACGCCCCCAGTGACACATACTGAATGGCTAAATCAAATCAAGTAATATAAATCAAGGAATCCTCCGTGAAATATAATTAACCATTCCATTAACAGATCTGTTTGCTTTGGAGATATCTTTGAGCCAGTATATTATGTTCTGGACTTATGCGGGAAACATAGTGGGGCATACTGATTCTGGACAATTGCCCAAGAACAAGGACAAACCGAGTGGCACATACTGAGTGGCTAAATGAAGGAATCTGACGTCTACATTTTATTAACAGATAGGTGTGCTTTAGAGATGCCTATGAGCCGACATTATATGTTCAGTTTATATGTAGGAAGTCATTTTGTTTTTTGTTACGCAGAAGACAGGTGCGCAAATTTGGTGAGGATACAAGGGTTATATAAGCCAGTTCGCTGGTACTTTCATTCGGCCACACATATACCCTTTGCACATACTGTGTATTCACAAATATATTTGCCGAGACAGCGACCGACGCAACAGCAGCCTGACAGCCATACCAAACCCGAGAAAGTAGGGAAAGAAAGCTTCGCTTCAATACTGAAACAAGATAGTTTGGTTGTAGCGGGGGCACTGGTAACAGATGAAATTCGTATTGCTCTTACTTTGTAGTGACGGCGAGGAATAAAACTACCAAAAGCGCTAGTTAAAGATATATTGAGTCTTACGCCCAGCAAAACAAGTAACGCAAAAAGCACAACGATAGTGGCCAGCACACTCGCACGATGGCAAAAAACGGTCACCGGGAAAGGTAAACAATATTCACGTGTGCCGCACGTAAAGCCGTCGCTTGTAAGGCGATTACGGTATTCGACGCAGCTTCGCGGCCTACACGATGAATTTTATGTACAAGGATAGATCACATTACGAGGCGCTCACCGAACATTTCGGCGAAGTGCATCGAAAGGTCACCTGTGGAGGCGCAACTTCTTTGGCTTTTCAGAGGGTTTCATAACGTTATCTTCACGCGTATTTCGACGGGGCGAAAGTGAACGAACGGCACGACGTGAAAGGTCATAAAAGAGAGCGCTCCCAGAATTATTAAAGCGCTGGCATATTGATAGATCGTGAAGATCATAAACTTGTTTTCTACCTCCTCACTCTGCCCGTATCGGGGACCCCGCGGGAGGTCCGGACGCACCCAATTTGATTTATTATTTAGCTTCATGCTCGTTCGCACTGTCACGTCCGCTCAATAAACAGTCCGTAATTTAACCTTTGCGGATAGGACAGAAAGTCGGAAGGACGCTCTGTCCCCCTCCATTTCGCTATACTCCTGGAATTCTCGAAGATCATTTAGTACACGCGTTAAGTCTACAAGCGGATACACTTATACACTTTGGAATGCCCAATTACTCTTCAGCAGCTAACTTCTATCCAAACGTAACTTTGTGAAAGCTTTATGGGTGTGCAGTGTGGCTGTGAACAAGGAGCGCTTATGGCGGTCACGACTTGGCAATAAGCGCTGATTTCACAGGGAAACGACGTATTTAGCAAATATCTAGGCGCGCAGGCAAACAACTTGGTTGTAAATTACTCGCGGAAACCGAGGCTGCGGGAGCAGCTGAGCGTCACGGGCGCAGCGGTCTTGTGGAAGAGTTTTAATGTGATAGCATTATAGACAGACCTCATGCACTTTGTATATATTCGTCTGCCGAGAAATGTGCGCCGATCCCGAAGGCAGTCCAGTCAAACACACAACCTCAAAGCGCCAGCTATCACGATGCAAGAAACTGGCATGTGACGCACCCGCAAGACGCTTCAAAGAGCAAGTTTGGCACGAATGAAGCGTGCGTGCGATACAACATCGTGCTGGAATCGCGGGTGCTGGAATACAGAGGTCCGACTCCAGAATTGGTCACGCATTTCTTTGTAGCATTATAATTGGACTTCACTTACTTTGGAGGTACCGCACAGTAAGCTCGAGGTGTGTGGAGCGTATGCGGGCATGCATCACAGTGTTCAAGAAATCGCAAGAGAGACACGGGAACGGAAACGTCAATTGGATAAGTAAGAATGTGCAAGGTCACCCTTGAGGTGCGCAACTACCGAAACATCACAGTCTGAGCATGCTAATGCTTTCTCTCCTGGCAAGAGCATGTAGTTTAAAAAATGGGAGTAGATCAATATCGTGGAGTATTGAGCAAAATATAAGTAAATAAGGAGAAGGGGAACCAGCTGAAGACAAGACACGCTTGGTACAAAAAAATTCTATTTATTCTGTAGGAGAACGTATTATGCGTATCCTACGGCGCTATCACACCCAGACGTGGGCTGTACGAGGTCCTGTGCAAGGTTCCCGTCGTGCTGGAGACAAGCGCAGCCGGTAAGCGTCCTGCATGCCATGGTGTGCGATGGGCAAGGCAGCATACGTTCGCAGGAAAGCGCGGCAGTGTCCTAGCGGTTAGGACTTCGTATCAGGGACACAGGTGGCTCGGAAACCACCGGCGCACACCCGCCAGAGTACAAACCGCGTACAGGTGTTCCTCGGCCCGGTTCTGCGCAAAACCCTCCGCTATTTGGGGGAGAACAGTTTCGAACAATCTCGGAACCTGCAAAAGAGGTACCCGCGGCTGGCGCGCAATATCTGGGCCCTGATGTACTGCCCACTGAGCAGGGCCATAGGCCACTTGGGCCTGCCCAGGGCGCCGACCACATTAGCACGGGCCACAGCCTTAGCCATGGTGTCTGTGCACCGGCAAAAACTGTGTCGAAAGCGGTTCTGAAGAAGAACACATGATGACTCTAGGCTTCCTCGGCCCTTGGGCTGAGCAAGTCTAGAGTCACAGTCGTCCGTTGCAAGCCCCAGTCGTCCCTTGGGCCAAGCCACAAGTCGGCTGAGCCAAAGCAGCATCCAGAAGCTTAGACGAGAATGACTTGGCCGACACATTCCTTTGGTTGTTGCTTTTAAAGCGAAGCTTTCTACGCTCTGGAAACGATGCGCCATCTAGCGTCGCGCACGCGAAGGCGGCGTGTGGCCTCCGATATGCATGGCTCGCAAGCGGGTGCGATCACTGAGAATCATGTCTGCTTTGGTCGCGAAGGTATGCACAGGTATTAATTGGCCAACAAGGTTGCGTTTCTAAACTTTCTACGATAACGTATGACCGCGTATTCTCCGGAGGAATCCGATCGCAAGAAAAAAAAAACTGCCTGTTTGTTGCTAATGCTCAAATTTCGCTTCTAATAAAGCGTGCTTTATAATGTGCAGTGTAATGGCAGACACTTTCTAATGTTGTGAATACAAGGACGTGAAAGCATCGCGACATTAATGGTGGACACAGCATTATAATATAAACATTCTTAAAAAATATTAGAAATTAGATTCGATTCGCTTGTGGCACTATTCGATTCCTATTTGATTCAGTCTGACCGCTGACCAAGACTTGGACACACCTGTAAAAGTCGGACGTGCCGCTTGGCGACAAACCATCTGCCCCAACATTCGGGCTGAGCTAGGCAAAATGCCCAGAAATACGACCAACCTCACCGACTTGCGCCGCAATGCCAGGTCGGTGAGCCTACCCGGCTACTGAAGGCTACATGTAGGCTACCCGGCTACTGAAACCCATGTGGACCGGCGCATGAAAGACACATTTCTGTGCATGTGCCTCGCCTTACGAGACCTATTGCAGAACTGATGACTTGTGTTTGCAGTTTTTTTTTTTCAAGGATGTGCAGAAGGAGCAGTGTCGCCGAGTGTGACAATGGAAGTTAAAAGAGGCCGAACTGTATGGTGGTGCGCAGGCTTGCACGGCACGAGAGAAAAGAAAACAAAAAGATGAGAAAACAAAAAGAGGCCTAAAAAGAATAATTATGGGGTTTTGCAGCAGTTATGCAGCATTATGGGTTAAGTGAAGCGGTGGCGTAGAGGTAGAACATCCGCCTCGCGTGCAAGACGACCATGGTTCGAATCCCGGTGCCGCTCAATTTTCCACAGGATTAAAAAGAAATCCGAGTGTTGATAAAATTGCACAATCAGGCCTGGAGTGCGGCCTGATCCCGGTGACCAGAACCGGTAACGCTCGCGCTCACGAGAGCAGGATTGGCCACCCTGGTGCAGTACTTGGCCACAAAATCCTATATGAATACAACAATCGAACCCCGGCCTTCAGTCTCCAGCAGCTGCGAAGCAACTGACCACGGCGGCGGTCAGACCTGTGACGCAGCAGAGGGTGCTAAGAATCCCTGGGTCCGGACAGGCCGCCATTGGAATCTGAACCTGGCAACGTTTAACGCTAGAACGTTATCTAGTGAGGCGAGTCTAGCAGTGCTATTGGAGGAATTAGAGGGCAGTAAATGGGATATAATAGGGCTCAGTTAAGTTGGAGGATGAAAGAAGCATATACAGTGCTAAAAAACGGACACGTCCTGTGCTACCGCGGCTTAGCGGTGTTAAAAATGGCGAGCTGCAAGGAAAAATTGCCACCCAATTACGACTGGGGGACAAGGCGCGCATCCCCCACTCTCCGTCGCTGCAGCTAGACTGCGTTCGAAGAAGCGGGCTTTGTGCTGAAAACCGCCTCCATGCACGAGCCCCATCTCCGTTGTGACGAAACGGGTTCGACGGACGAACTATTGTGCCCGAGGTCCCCAGCGCGAACCTGATTTCGCTACGCATGAGCAAGCCGCGGCGGGACAACGAGCTACCCAGAATGTCTCCGAGCTTCCCGGAACGACTCCCCTCTGTCGGCGGCTCCAGTCCTTCGCACCTGTGTGTTTGCGTGTGTGTGTGCGTCACCTTGTCGCGGGAGGCGGCTAGTTTTGCGATGACGAAACGAACATTCGCTGCCTTGTATCGCCGAAGGACCGAGCGTTTAAAAACGGCTGTTGGGCGGAGGCTCGACACACTTCTCTCGTGCAGTCAGGTTGGACTGACACACTTTCTCTTGAGCAGTCATGTTGGACTGACAGTCTTTTTCTTAAGCAGTCATGTTAGACTGATTTAATTTCTGTAAATAAACCCATTTTCCTCGTTCTCGATGAGAAGCAGTTCTTCCCTTCATCAACGTCGTCAGCGTGTTTAAGTTGGACGACGGCATGGGCCAGCTACCTTCGAATTCATGCCGGACTCCAATCTTGGCAACGGATCTCGAGCGATGGGATTGAGCCCCCAATCCTGACAACTGGCTGACAGCGGTGAGATGGACTTTGCGACATGGTGCTGTATCTGCGGTGAGTGCTTGATTCTTGCTTTGACTCTCTAGGCTTGATTTTGTGGTTGTTCTGTTTAGAACTGTAGGGAAGCTAGATTGTTGTGTGTTAGCTAGGTTGTGTTTTCCTAGCTAGATTTAGAGAGCAGAATCAAGGCAGTAAAGCAGCAGTCATGGGGTTAAGGACACTGCTGAGAGACGAGTTGTTGATTGTTGGTGAGGAACTGGGCCTAGATGTACGCGAGGAAATGCTAAGATCAGAATTATTGCATATCATTTCGGAACAGGCCAGTGAGGAAGATATTGAAATGGGATTGGAACTTCTCAAAAAGAGAGAGAAAAGAGAAAGAGAAGAACGGGAAAGAGAAAGAGAAGAACGGGAAAGAGAAGAACGGAACAGGGAGAGAGAACAACGCGATAAAGATCGCGAGTTAACAAAAATGCAACTTGAACTTGAAAGCAAACGTTTGGAGTTGTCTCAAAGAAGTGAAGGCGCTCTGGGACGATCAAGTGAGGCAGAATCGTATCGCATGGACAAGCTATTAAAGCCATTTGAGGTCGGGACCGACATAGGCTTGTTCCTAAGCAATTTTGAAAGGACTTGCGAGAAGATGAACTTCGGCCCGAATACATGGCCACAGCGGTTGCTGTCTATGTTGCCGTGTGAGGCGGCGGAAGTAATCGCCAGATTGAGTGCACAGGATGCATATGATTATGCAAAAGTTAAGGCGAGTCTCCTGAAGAAATACCGCCTTTCAGCCGAAGCTTTTCGGCAAAGGTTTAGGAGCACGGGCAAGAAAGATAGCGAGGGATATCCGGAGTTTGCATATAGCTTAAAGGCCAACCTAGTCGAGTGGCTTAAAAGCGCGGAAGCGTACGACAGCAGAGACATGATCATTGAATGCATGTGTCTAGAACAGTTTTACAAAACCATCCCCCAAGCTGTGAAACTGTGGGTGCAAGACAGAGGTAATGTAAACACTGTGGAAAGGGCGGCTGAATTAGCCGAAGAGTACGCAACCCGTAGAAAGTTGAACGCCGAGGAGGGAAACTGGGACGGCCGAAATGGACCGCGGAAACCATTTCCGTTCAAAAAGGGTGCGCAGGCTAGACGATCGGAGCCTGTAGACATGGCGGAAAAGCCCGCAGAAAAGAGTGAGGAGAAACTTAACGGAGAAACCGCACAAAAAGAACAGAAAAGAAAATTCGAATCTTTTAGACCAATGCGCTGTTACAAATGCCACAAACTGGGACATATAGCTGTAAACTGCGAGAAGTCTAGCGTAGTTTTCTCCTACGTGGAGGAAAAGGATGAGAATATGGAACTTTTTAAGTCCATATCTTCACGACCTGCAAGTTAATGGAAAACCATGCCGAGTGCTAAGAGACAGTGCCGCCACGATGGACATTGTCCATCCGTCTTACGTGACGGTAGATGACTTCACCGGAGAAGTAGCATGGATAAAACAGGTTGTAGAAGAACACAGCGTGTGTCTGCCCATGGCCAAAGTCAAAATCAATGGACCATTCGGGGAGCTAGAGACTGAGGCTGCAGTTTCCAAATCTTTGTCACTGCAGTATCCTTACATCTTTTCGAATCGTTCGAATCAGTTACTGTGTGACAAAGGGCTCAAACTGGGAGAGGGCATAGTACAAGCATTGACCCGAGGCCAAGCTCGTAAGGTCGCGGCGCTTTCGGTGGAAAATGCGCACGCTCCTCCAGCGGAAGCAGAAAAGGGGATAACTTCAATACCCGAATCCGAGCTAGGCCCGAGGGACAAAAGAACAGTTGAGGAGAGCCTGCCAACTGACCAGCTCAATGAGAGCGTAGCACTTGAGTGTCAAAGTTCTAGCCAGCAGGAAGAGCAAGCTGACGCACTCACAAGCGAGACAGGGTCGTTATTATCACCGGCCTCAAAGAACTTTGATCAGCTCTTACGTGTGGATAAAGAGTCACTGGCAGCTGAGCAAAAGAATGATGAGAGCTTAGCTAAATTACATGACACAGCTAAAGAAGGCATTGCTAGGCGCAATGTGACGATACATGAGAGAGGAGGTTTGTTGTATCGGCACTACAGAGATCGAAAGGGTAGGATTTTAGATCAGTTAGTCGTACCTACTAAGTATAGGGAGGACCTTTTGAGTCTCTGTCATGGAAATGGGTGGTCCGGCCACCTAGGCATAAATAAATCAAAGGAAAGATTGCTTATGGAATACTACTGGCCTGGCTGTTTCAAAGACGTAGAAAACTTTGTAAGATCACGCGACGCCTGCCAGCGTTCGGGTAAACCAGGAGAGACATGGAAAGCTCCACTGAAGGTAGTGCCCTTAATAACAGAGCCTTTCAGACGACTTGTAATAGACACGGTAGGGCCTCTTCCAAAAACAAAATCGGGCTACAGGTACTTGTTTACCATGCTGTGTCCGGCTACCAAGTTTCCAGAAGCAATCCCTTTGAAAGAGCTCAGTTCCACCGAAGTAGTAGACGCGCTTTTAACAGTGTTTGCACGAGTTGGGTTTCCAGCCGAAATTCAGGCAGATCAAGGGTCAGTATTCACGAGCGCACTGACTTCCACATTCTTGCAAAAGTGCGGGGTAAAGTTAATACACAGTTCTGTCTATCACCCTCAGTCAAACAGTGTAGAGAGGTGGCATTCGGTGCTTAAGCGAGTTTTGCGTGCGCTCTGTTACGAACATAAGGAGGACTGGGAGAACTGTCTGCCGGCAACTTTGTTTGTTTTGCGAACGGTTCCACATGAAGCGACAGGGTTCTCACCAGCAGAACTAGTGTATGGGAGGACACTCCGTTCTCCACTGAGAATGTTAAGAGAGATGTGGGAGGAAAGAGGGGAGAGTCCAACAGTGGTTGAATACGTGCTAAATTTACTCGAACGGCTAAGCGCAACCCAAGAACTAGTCGGAAAGAACATGGGAGTAGCTCAAAAGAACGCCAAATTCTATTACGACAAGAATGCGAGGCTTCGTACGTTTAACGCCGGAGACCAGGTAATGATCCTCAAACCTTCAAGAAAGAACAAGCTTGAAGTTCACTGGGACGGGCCCGTTAAAGTGTTGCACAAACTTTCAGATACTGACTATGCATTGAGAATGCCCGGTCGCAGGAAGGAAGTGAGGATTTGATGAAGCCGTATGTAGAGCGGAGCGGAGTCGTTAACTATACCATCAAAGAGCCGGATGGCATTAGTACCAAGTTTAAGGAGTATAGGGCGACCTCCAACTCTGAAATCGGTCTAGAAGAAGTAGTCGAGCACTCGGTAAGCTCGCACGCTCTAAGACCCGAGCAGCTAGATGAGCTAAAAGAGGTGTTACGGGAATATCTCGACAGATTCAGTGATCGGCCGGGTAGAACCGAACTGATAACGCATGAAATTGAGCTGACATCAACCGAACCAGTAAGATCAAAGCCTTACAGGGTGTCTCCAAGACAGAGAGAGATTATGGAGGCAGAGATACAGCGCATGCTAGAATTGGGAGTTATTGAGCCCGCTGAGAGTGACTACACGTCACCGCTAATACTGGTAGAAACCCCTAACAAGGACCCTCGTCCGTGTATTGACTACAGGAAGTTAAATGCCATCACTAGGGATCAGCTGTACCCGATACCCAACATTGAGGAACGAATTGAAAGAGCTAGCGCTGCTAAATACATTTCAACTATAGATCTCGTGCGGGGGTACTGGCAAGTTCCCCTTTCAGAAAGTGCCAGCCGCTATGCAGCATTCATCTCGCCTGTAGGCACTTTTCGCCCTCTCGCACTCAGCTTCGGGCTGAAGAACGCGCCGTTTAGCTTCTCTAAGTTAATGGATATTGTCCTAAAAGACTTGCAGGAGTTCGCCTTGCCCTATCTTGATGATGTGGCAATTTTTTCGGACAGCTGGGAACAACACGTATCGCACCTCATACAGGTGTTCTCACGGTTGAGGGAAGCCGGCTTGACGATGAAAGCGGAAAAATGTAGGTTTGGTTGTTCGCAGGTTACTTATCTGGGCCATGTTGTCGGTCAGGGCATGAGACGGCCGGCGGAGCTGAAAATAGCTACGATTGGAGGATTTTCTCAGCCGCGCACGAAAACGGACCTTCGTTCATTTTTGGGACTTGTGGGGTACTATCAACGGTACATTCCGAATTACTCGCAAATGGCAAGTCCATTAACAGACGCCCTCCGAAAGGGAGCACCGAGTAACGTACACTGGGATAAGGAGAAAGAGAACGCTTTCCAAAGTTTGAAAACGCTATTGGTTTCTCGCCCTGTGCTTCGCGCGCCAGACTACACAAAGGAATTCATAGTTCAATGCGACGCAAGCGACAGAGGTATGGGCGTGGTACTTAGTCAGGTCGGCGACGATAACGAGGAGCATCCTATCCTCTATGCCAGCCATAAACTAAATGTAAGAGAGGAAGCCTACAGCGCTTCAGAGAAGGAATGTGCTTGTTTAGTTTGGGCCGCACAGAAGTTGTCGTGTTACTTGTACGGAGCGAAATTCATCTTCGAGACCGACCACTGTCCTCTGACGTGGCTCAATCAAATGTCACACAAAAATGGCCGCTTGCTCCGATGGAGCCTCACTCTCCAAGAGTACAACTTCTCCGTTAGATATAAGAAGGGAAAGTTGCATAGCAATGCGGATGGTTTGAGCAGGCTAATTTGAATTCTGCGTTTGAGGGTCCCGCCTAAATTTTAGGGTTACTAGTGCTAATTTTATTAAGCGAAGAAGATCCCCTCTCATTTAGCAGGATTCCCTCCATGATTGCTGAATTCGTCAGCAGGAATTTGCTTCAGAAATTGGCATAGCGAAATGCAGCATTTTTTGTTTCTGCACTTCTGTTGTTTCTTTTTTTTGAAGCCTAGCGAGTTTAAAGTGAGAGCCAATGCACGTCATCTCGGCGCAGAGCCGTGTTGTGGGGTTCATTTTGCAGTTGCCTGTCCTTGTTGGATGTTTTGGGGCGGTGACATCAATACACAAGTGGTCGCTGCGAGCCAAGACATCAATCCCCCCCTGACCACCTGCCGTTCTCTTCCTGCCTAGCGGTTGTCAGCGCTAGACAGTCGAGATTTTTCGGGCCATGGAGGCGCTGTTAAGAATGGCGAGCGCAAGGAAAAATTGCCACCCAATTACGACTGGGGGACAAGGCGCGCATCCCCCACTCTCCGTCGCTGCAGCTAGACTGCATTCGAAGAAGCGGGCTTTGTGCTGAAAACCGCCTCCATCCACGAGCCCCATCTCCGTTGTGACGAAACGGGTTCGACGGACGAACTATTGTGCCCGAGGTCCCCAGCGCGAACCTGATTTCGCTACGCATGAGCAAGCCGCGGCGGGACAACGAGCTACCCAGAATGTCTCCGAGCTTCCCGGAACGACTCCCCTCTGTCGGCGGCTCCAGTCCTTCGCACCTGTGTGTTTGCGTGTGTGTGTGCGTCACCTTGTCGCGGGAGGCGGCTAGTTTTGCGATGACGAAACGAACATTCGCTGCCTTGTATCGCCGAAGGACCGAGCGTTTAAAAACGGCTGTTGGGCGGAGGCTCGACACACTTCTCTCGTGCAGTCAGGTTGGACTGACACACTTTCTCTTGAGCAGTCATGTTGGACTGACACTCTTTTTCTTAAGCAGTCATGTCAGACTGATTTAATTTCTGTAAATAAACCCATTTTCCTCGTTCTCGATGAGAAGCAGTTCTTCCCTTCATCAACGTCCTCAGCGTGTTTAAGTTGGACGACGGCATGGGCCAGCTACCTTCGAATATATGCCGGACTCCAATCTTGGCAACGGATCTCGAGCGATGGGATTGAGCCCCCAATCCTGACAGCGGAGAGAACTAGGAGTCGGATTCCTGATTGATAGGAATAGAGCTGGCAACATACAGGAATTCGATAGCATTAACCAGAGGGTAGCACGTCTTATTGTGAAACTTAATAAGAGGTAAAAATTGAAGGTAGTACAGGTCTACGCCCCTACATCCAGTCATGATGACTAGGAAGTCGAAAGCTTCTATGAACACGTGGAATCGGCGATGGGTAAAATAAAAACAACATACACTATAGTGATGGGCGACTTCAATGCCAAGGTAGGCAAGAAGCAGGCTGGAGACAAGTCATTGGGGCAATATGGCATAGGCTGTAGGAATAGCTGGGGAGAGCTATTAGTAGACTTTGCAGAACAGAATAATATGCGGGTAATGAATACCTTCTTCCGCAAGCGGGATCGCCGAAAGTGGACGTGGAAGAGCCAGAATGGCGAGACTAGAAATGAAATAGACTTTCTACTCTGCGCTAACCCTGGCATCATACAAGATGTGGACGTGCTCGGCAAGGTGTGCTACATTGGCCTTAGGATGGTAAGAACTCAAATTAGCCCAGATCTGAAGAGGGAACGGAAGAAACTGGTACATAAGAAGCCGATCAATGAGTTAGCGGTAAGAGGGAAAATAAAGGGATTCCGGATCAAGCTACAGAACAGGTATTCGGCTTTCACTCACGAAGAGGACCTTAGTGTTGAAGATATGAACGACAGTCTTATGAGCATGATTAAGGAGTGTGCAATAGAAGTTGGTGGTAACTCCAATAGACAGGATACCAGTAAGCTGTCCCAGGAGACGAAAGATCTGATCAAGAAACGCCAGTGTATGAAAGCCTGTAACCCTACAGCTAGAATAGAACTGACAGAACTTTCTAAGTTAATCAATAAGCGTAAGACAGCTGACATAAGGAAGTACAATATGGATAGAATTGAACATGCTCTCAGGAACGGAGGACACCTAAAAGCAGTGAACTAGGAATTGGCAAGAATCAGATGTATGGGTTAAGAGACGAAGCCGGCAATATCATTACTAATATGGATGAGATAGTAATAGTGGGCGAGGAGGCAGTCATGGAGGCATTACGGAATCAGGGTGTAGACGAGCCGTATGTAAAAATACTGAATATATCCATAGCGGCTCCACAGCCACCGTAGTCCTCTATAAAGAAAGCAACAAAAACCCAATTAAGAAAGGCGTCAGGCAGGGACATATGACCTCTCCATTGCTATTCACAGCGTGTTTACAGGAGGTATTCAGAGACCTGGATTGGGAAGAATTGGGGATAAAAGTTAATGGAGAATACCTTAGCAACTTGCGATTCGCTGATGATATTGCCTTGCTTAGTAACTCAGGGGACCAAATGCAATGCATGCTCACTGACCTGGAGACGCAAAACAGAAGAGTGAGTCTAAAAATTAATCTGCAGAAAACTAAAGTAATGTTTAACAGTCTCGGAAGAGAACAGCAGTTTACGATAGGTAACGAGGCACTGGAAGAGGTAAGGGAATATATCTACTTAGGGCAGGTAGTGACCGCGGATCCGGATAATGAGACTGAAATAATCAGAAGAATAAGAATGGGCTGGGGCGCGTTTGGCAGGCATTCTCAGATAATGAACAGCAGGTTGCCATTATCCCTCAAGAGAAAAGTGTGTAATAGCTGTGTCTTACCAGTACCCATCTACGGGGCAGAAACCTGGAGGCTTACGAAAAGGGTTCTACTTAAATTGAGGACGACGCAAGGATCTATGGAAAGAAGAAGGATGGGTGTAACGTTAAGGGATAAGAAAAGAGCAGATTGGATGAGGGAACAAGCGCGAGTTAATGACATCTTAGTTGAAATCAAGAAAAATAAATGGGTATGGGCAGGACATGTAATGAGGAAGGAAGATGGCCGATGGTCATTAAGGGTAACGGACTGGATTCCAAGGGAAGAGAAGCGTAGCAGGGGGCGAGAGAAAGTTAGGTGGGCGGATGAGATTAAGAAGTTTGCAGGGACGACATGGCCAGAATTAGTACATGACCGGGGTAGTTGGAGAAGTATGGGAGAGGCCTTTGCCCTGCAGTGGGTGTAACCAGGCTGATGATGATGACGTGCCAAAACCACGATCTGATGATGAGGCACGTAGTAGTGGGGGATTCCGGAAATTTGGACCACCTGGGGTTGTTTGATGTGCACCTAAGTCTAAGTACACGGGGGTTTTCGCATTTCGCCCCCATCGAAATGCGGCCGCCGTAGTCGGGATTCGATCCCGCGACCTCGTGTTTAGCAGCCCAACGCCATAGCCACGCAATAGTATTGTTGAGGTTATACAAAACGAAGTACAATTAATAATAATGACTTGCAATATTCACAAGAAAACAGCAGATGTGTGCGACCCTGGAGTCTTGGAACCCGATTTCCTACGGATCTGTTTCTTTCAAACAGTTGCAACAACTGTTTCAGTTTCCTGTGATTATGTCGCATATTTTTAAGAGTTACTCGTGTATGATTGTTCCGTTTGAAGCCATGTCTGCATGTAATGCTTTGGAGCAGTTTTGTCGAGAATTTTTTTAAAAGCCAGTAATTGATCAACACACAGGTTACTTAATTCACCATAAAATTTACCATGGTGTTTTCTCTTTTCCGCCCCCCCCCCCCCCAACTGAATATCGGTTGATTTCGCAGTTCTCCCAGGGCAGCGGAATAAATGCTTGATTTGGTCGTAAAACACATTCATAAAGTTCCGGATCGCTTGCATGCATACATTAAGGCAAAGATGTGATAATTAGTTCCCAGTCTTTGAATTTTACCTATATATTGCCGATAACGCACGCTTTACTTTCGCTAAATATAAACAAAGTGTCGTGTTTAGTTCGCCGAGGACACCGCTGAAACCATGTAGGAACGCCTCATGACGCATGAAAATAGGGGGACGCGCTGGGGAAGACGGCTCATTTGCAACGTTTCTAATTGGACAAGGAACGCATTTGGTCACGCATTGCACTTACCATGACCTGAAAAGGTGCTGTGCTACATGCGGTCACCTGCTAGGCCTACTTATCAAGAAGGTCACCGAAGGACGCCAAAAACCGGGCATGGGAATGGAGGGCGCTAGGCTAAGAAAGCTTCACTTCAATCATCCCTTGTTGATGGTGCTGCATAGCACGTGCTCTGAAACGCGCGGTATCGTGAAAAACCGTTCTTCACGTAACCGCATAGCACACGCTCACTGAGCGACGCAAGTCCCGTGAAAAACCTAAAGGTAGCGACATTCCTCCACTCCTGGCCTTGGTCTATTATTTATTTATTTAGTTAGTTACTTATGTCTCATGCTCCAGGATGGGAGAATTAAGCGTTTGAGTTACAAAGTAGTTAAAAAAAAAGAAGAGCACAGCCTTACACAGTAGTTAACGCAACAAAAAACAAAGTAGCTAAAGAACGGGAGAGCTAAAAAATTCACCAAAGATTACGAGAATTCCTAACTCGACTTTTGAGCGCAGCTGTTTAGGTGCATTGAATTCGCGATATATTGTGGCAAATAATTTGATTCTGAACGACAGGGTGCTCTCAGCGGCGGCGGTGAGCATTTCCACCAGTTGCGTCGCTCATTGTTCTGAAAGAAAGCGTAAACACGGGAAGGCGTGGCTCGCGCGGAGCGCATTGTAGCGTCGGCAGCGCAGGTGAAGTAGCGCATTCGCAGCGAGTCGGAAGCCCACGCCGCGCTCGCGGCATACCTCGTTGCCGCCGTGCAGCACGTGTCGTGCGGCCCTTCGCTCTCCTCCTCATCTTTTCGCCCTACTCTTCTCCTCCGATTTCCCCCTCGTGCTTCCTCTGCGCCCTTCTTCTCGGCTTTCCTCCTCGCGCTCGCTTCGCTTTCGCCTTCTTTCGTCTCTCGCTGCGCTCCGCGTTCGCTCTTTCATCCTTCGCTGTGCTCGTTCGCTCGGTTACGCCGACGTTCAACGCAGGAACGGGCGCCTAGGAGCTACGCTCTAAAACTGAAGTGTAAGCAAGGCTCTCGGAAACAGTAGTCATGCAGAACAAAAAGAAAACCAAGAGCGAGACAGGGCACAACGTTATAGAATACTTAAGGGAACTCAACTCGAGTGAAAAAAACAATGTTCTTGACCTTCACGATGAAGGTAAGTCTTGATAGCGGCGATCACGGTGCTGCGAAGCGCGATCGCAGGCTCCGCGATCGCAGCGATCTGCGCGATCGTGGGTCTGAGCGCGGCGATCAAAAGGAAGTCTGTGTAATTCCTCAACTGTTTATATGCTCATCGCAGTCTACATCACGGCCGCTTGTGTGTGTAGTGACTTCATTTGTGTTTAGAAGAGAGAGAGAGAACAAAAATTTTTATTGGGTGAATGCAGCTTAGGAGAGGCGTCCTCATTCCAGAATACCTTGAGCTCGGAAGTTTATTTCAACAAGAGACGACACGAACACGGAGTCACAATCGCGGCACAATTCCACCAGGACGATAACATATACGAAGCACAAAGTGTAGCACGAAGCAATGTATGTTTAGAAAAAGTTTATTTCGACAAGAGACGATACGAACACTGAGTCATAATCACGGCACAATTCCACCGGGACGATAACATGGCACGTTATGAAACAAGTGTTCAAACTCATTGCGGTGCAGCTTGCATTTCACTTTTATATTCATGTGTGCTGTAGATGTCTGACCCTATGGCGTAGTTTCTGTTCATTTTCTTGCATATATATTTTATATTGTTGTTTCTGCTATGCGAAAAGGAGCAGCCGTCACAATTATAAGGTGACTACGTGGCTTTCTTTTATTTTAATTTCAATAAAAAATAATGTACGGCCGGCAGAGCGCGGATGCAGGCGAGCTTGTAACCGCGGAAATCGTGCGAGGGCAACCACGTGACTCCGCTCCAACAACAGCAATTTGGCCCGGGCCCCCTCGCTTGCCTTCTCTCGCCAGCTCGGGCGGCAAGATAAAATGATGTCGCTACATTTAGTTTTATCCAGGGAGCTTTCTGCGAGGTGCCGCCACGCGCCACCGTGCGCGGTTGAGCAACACTGGCCACTGCAGCACACCATCAGATTCGTTGTGTGAGCGATGAGCCAAATCGGGGGGCAAATGTCGGTTAACGCCGAGAAGAAGACTCCGCAGCGGTGGCCTTGTCGACCACCGTTGCAGGCTGACGGCTGCCAGCGTCACCGTCTCAGGCGGCGGCTGCCGGCAGCCGGAGGCCGAGTTTCCTAATCTAAAAACAGTGAGATAACAGTAGCGCGCAGAGAGTGAATGTAACATATTTAACAGGGAGAGGACGAAAGAAGGAAACACACAGGACAGGCGCGGAACTTCAACTGTTGAAGTTGAGTTGAAGTTCCGTGCCTGTCCTGTGCGTTTCCTTCTTCGTCCGTTGTCGTTTGCGCGATTACATGATGCACTCCGAGAGTGAATGAGCCTATGGCGTAGTTTCTGTTCATTTTCTTGCATATATATTTTATATTGTTGTTTCTGCTATGCGAAAAGGAGCAGCCGTCACATGTGACGGCTGTAGCCAAAGTTTGCATCAAAGATCAACGTTGCAAACGATGTGGTGGCGCCCACGATTACAAAGCCTGCAAGGCAGATTTTGCTTGCGCTAATTGTGGGGGCGACCATCCAGCGAGTTTCGGTGGCTGCCCCTTCCGTGTAAGCGCCTTACACCGTCGAGTGTCCTTCATTAGTGGTCCCAAACCACGACCTACTGAGAAGCCGACACCTGGAAGTGACAAGTTCCCTGCGTTAGAGTCGGAAGTTGAGTTCCCTGCGTTAGAGTCGGAAGTTCGTGGCTTGGTAACAAGCGACGTCAGTGAGCGACCTGACCCTAGCAAGACGGCAAAGTCCTCTGTGAGTGAGTCGGTTGTTCGATCTGCTTCAACCAAAACTGTCCAAGTTCCTCAGCGACCAGATCACAACCAGACTCGAAGCCAAGGAGGACATTCCCTTGCCTCAAAAGAGACGAAGAAACCAGCTGCAGCGACGAAGAGTGAGTCCCAGTCCGCATCTTTTGTTGAAGTGGTGAGGCAGTGCGTTCAACAAAATAAGGAGCTCAAAAATCGGGATCTGTCCGACCTTCTGCGAGTTCTGTTTGAAGTCCTCCGCTCCTATGTTCAAGCGATGCAGGCTGGCACCCTGAAGACCTTTCTACAGCTCGTTCTTTCGTTTGAGTCCATGATTACCGCCTTCGCAGCGAACTTTGCCTTATAATATGGCTAGTTTTCTTCAACCTCGTGCAACCAAAAATCACCGAAAAGTGCCGTTTATTATGCAATGGAACTGCGCTGGGATTCTAAGTCGATTAGCAGAACTGAAATTATTTTTGAAAGAAACTTGTGTTCCAGTATTGGCGCTCTCGGAGGCTGGCCTACCAAGGGGGAGATCTTTGACTGGATATGTTGCGCACAAGAATTGCAGCATAAAGTCATTTCCCACAGGAAGTGCCGCCCTTTACGTACGAAGAGAGATTCCTCATGTGGCTGTGAACGTTACCGATCTTTGCACCGATAGCATTGAGGTAGCGGCTGTGAAGATACGGCTCGGCTTTCGAACTCTTTCAGTTGCATCCGTATACGTGTCTCCGCGGAAGAAGGTAGCAATGGATTTGTTTCTCCAGCAGCTTTGTGACCGTTGCCCAGCGCCCCGAATTATCTGCGGTGACTTCAACGCCCATCACTCGGTCTGGGGTGACAGGAACACAGACTCCCGCGGACGCGAACTGGTAGAAGTTATCGACAGTTTGGACCTGTGCGTGGCCAATGACGGAAGTCCCACTTTCTTCCGGCCTCCCGCCTCAGCCACATCTATAGACCTCACTCTGCATTCACCTGACATTCGTGTGAAGTGGTCAACTGCACCTGACCGCATGGGAAGTGATCACTACCCAATTTTTGTGTTTACTGCCGACTTCAATACGCGCGGCACTAAAAGAAGCCATGTTGTTAATTGGGACAAATACAGGGAGCAACTTGCACGTGTTTCTGGAGATGTGATAGAAAAAATGATTTATGGCAAGATGGCAGCTACCACGGCGGTCAAGTTGCCTAATCATTTTCCGACTCCAGATTTAAAACTCAGGAACCTTTGCGCAGCGCGCAGAAGGGCGGAGCGACAAATGATGCGGAAGAAGGACGACAGATCCTTGAAGACGACCTATAACAGGCTTAACTCTGCCATTCGTCGCCATACGAACAAGCTCTGTAGGTCGCAGTGGGCGTCCTTCTGCGCCAGCTTGTCTGTTTTTTCACCAATGACGAGAATTTGGCGAGTCATTGGCAGCCTTGCTGGTGATTCTCGTCCTCGTAAGCCTTTCGAAGCGCTTGCACTGCTAAAGCAGAAACCTCTCGCTTGCTTGGCAGAGGAATTTGCAGATGCATTTGTACGTGCAAGCTCAGGAATTCATCAGTGCGCTCGGCCTGCAACATCTACGTCTGTTATGGACGCCCCGTTCACACTTCGAGAGCTACAGACAGCACTCAGCAGCCTGCGGCGTCGATGTGCACCAGGTCCTGACGACATTACCAACCAGATGATGCAGAACCTACCTCTAGAACACCGGAAGATGCTCCTAAGCTTTCTCAATCGAGTATGGGAGACTGGCGACGTCCCTCCTTCATGGAAGGTGGCTTGTGTTGTCCCAGTGCTGAAACCCGGCAAAGAAATGACAGACTTGGCCTCGTATCGACCTGTATCATTGACGTCGTGTGTGGCTAAGCTCATGGAGAAGCTGGCAAGTAAGCGTTTATCATGGTGGCTTGAAGATAGAAGGGCTCTGCCAACATGCATGACTGGATTCCGCACAGGTCTAAGCGCGCAAGATAGCGTCTTGGACTTGATAAGCCACATTGAACATCAAAGAGCTTTCGGCCTCTCAACACTAGCTATTTTCCTAGACGTATCAAAGGCTTATGATAACGTACTTCAAAGTTCAGTACTAAATAGCTTGATGGACATAGGCGTACAGGGCTATCTTCTGCGCTTCATTCACTCACTTATCAGTGATCGTAAAATCCAAGTGCGGTTAGGAAGTACCATAAGCACCGAAAGGGCGGTATCGCGAGGTGTACCTCAGGGAAGTGTTCTTTCCCCGACGCTGTTTAATGTTGTAATGGCTGGTCTTCCCGCTGAAGTGCAAAAACATTGCAGGCATATCCATATGTCGATATACGCGGACGACATTTGTATTTGGTTAAGCGGATATCAACACAAGCGTTTAGCTCTGATAGCTCGACAGGCCTTACTTTCAGTTCAAAATTACCTTCAAGGTGTAGGGTTGACTCTCTCGGTGGAAAAATCTGGCTTCATCATGTTTCCAGGTAGAGGAAGACGGTATGCGCGGCTGAAGATAGACATTGATCAATCTTGCCTTCGTCAATTGAAGTACAAACGCTTTTTGGGCGTAATTATTGACTACCGTCTACAGTGGCGACGAGCTGTGGACTCTATTGTGACATCACTATCTCCGCGTCTCAATGTGATCCGTAGAGTTGCAAGTGAGCAATGGGGAAATCACCCTTCTTCAATGATCAGGCTGCACGATGCACTAGTGACGAGTCGAATAATGTACCAGCTCCCTTTAATTTCCCCCTCACTATCACAGCTGGAACGACTTGAGGTTTTGCACAGAAAGGGCCTAAGGAGGGCTCTTGGCGTTCCGCAGTCTGCTCCTAATAATGCAGTACTTTATGAGTCTCTATCGAGACCTCTTAGCCTAGTCGCTTCACAAAGGCTATTGATGCAAATTGGCCGCCTCAAACAGACGATAGCCGGTCGAGCCCTTCTACAGAGCCTTCGAAAGAGATCCGAGTCCCGAGCGTACTTGGCCCTTAATACTATTGGTTACCTGGGTCTTGACGCTAGAGGTCGAACTAAGAGGTTGAATCCACCTTGGTCTTTCGCGAGCCTCGATTGTTCGTTGACAATTCCTCACGTTCGTGCTAAGCGGAGTTCTCCTTTGGCGGCAACACGTTCGCTCGTACTGGAACATCTTGAAACTGAATATGCACGTCATCTTCAAATTTTTACTGATGGCTCTGTGGACAAGGTCAGAGGATCTAGTGCAGCTGCTTTTCATATTCCCGCTTTAAAGTATGATTGGTCGGTTCGCTTCACTACAATCGTGTCCTCCACAACGGCCGAAAGCGTTGCCATTGAGGCAGCCCTAAAAAAGCTACGGCTTTGTACGCCTCAACCCGTAGTCATTCTTACAGATTCGAAATCCGCCCTTCAAAGGTTAGAGTATGGGTTCCCTACTGATGCTTTATGTCTAAGCTCCCTACGCTCGGTGCACACTCTCCTTATCAAAGGCTTCTCCATACGATTCCAATGGGTGCCCTCGCACATAGGTATCATAGGCAACGAGATGGCGGACAGCCTTGCCCATAGAGCGCTGTCTGGGAATCCTTTGAGAAAAGTGCCTCAAGAGGACAAGAGACTCTTCAGAGAAGCGGTGTCGTGCCACTTCCACTCTTTGTGGAGCTCACCTCACAAGCCATGTGTGACTAAGGGTCTCAAAAGAAACCAAGCCACTTTACTGCTCCGCATTCGCACGGGCTCTGCTCGTACCCCTGCGTGGATGTGTAAGACTGGCCTGGCGTTGTCACCATTATGTTCAACGTGTGGTGTGTGCGGTGACATAGAACATTACCTTATGTGCTGTACTCTGTATGACGCGGAAAGGAGCGTGTTATTCGGGTCCCTCAAGAGGACAGGAATTCCCCACAGTTCTATACAGGACATTGTTTTCCCGCGCGGGAACCGGTTAGATAGGAAGGAGGTTTCTCGCCTTCTTTTAAATTACCTGCAGGACACGGATTTGGCCTCCACATGGTGACCTTAGGTGTGACTATGTGTAGTGTAGTTGTGAGGTCTGTGTCTGATTTATATGATTTATGTATTTTAAGTGTCGCTACGGTGGAGCAATTGCCGGCAGCTACTGCAAGGCTAATCCCACCAGTAGCCTACAACCACTCAACTCAACTCAACTCAACTGAATGAGCCTGGTATTCGTGCGGTGTCACTGAAAACACTGTACCTCCGTGGACGTGTACTCTTTGGACCATGCATCAACCCCTGAACTACTTGCTGGGCACTCAGAGCACGTGCTGACAGCAGGGCAAAACAAGAATGCGCTGTTTTGCAGAGTGCAGCGTCACATTCAGTTTGTTTCAATTGCGGCGGTTGTATTTCTCCCTACGTGGACGAGTATACAGGGTGTCCCAACGAACGCTATCCCATGTTTTAAACTATTTTCGTTTTGAATTCCGGTGTTTTTACTTGCCAAAACCACGATTTGATTAGGAGGCACGCCGCCGTAGGGGACTGCGGATTAATTTTGACCACCGGGGGATCTGTAACGTACCCCCAGTGCACGCGACACGGACATTTCGCCTCCAGCGAAATGCGGCCGCGGGGGCCGGGATTTGATCCAGCGAAGTCATTCTTAGCAGCGCTACACCATATCCACTAAGCCACGGCGGCGGGTAAATATTTTTGTCTCAAAACGCCTTTAACACTTTATTTTACATTTTAAAGAGTACTTAAGCCCTTGTCTATTCGGCCAGGGGAGAATTAAAACATTTTCGGGTACGCTTTAGGAGGCCGCGAATGAACACCTGTTTTTACCATTCAATATAGAGCAATTAAAATATTTTTACATGCTCTTTGTACGTGCATATTTGTCGAGAGTGTACTGCTAGCTTGCTATTCGACATTTCAAACATACTTTTTAGTAGAATCGCCTAAATCTAAAAAGCTGACATTCTATTTCTCTGGTCACGAATTTTGTTTCAGTATTGTTTCTACCCAATTCAGTACATGAACTGACATTTTTATATTTTTATTTGCAATAAAGCTTCATTATATAAATATTTTCGCCTGCCCTCTCTTATTGTCAATTTTGGGAAAGAGCACGAATATATCTTTTGGGCACACATAGATGGTGAGTTTCACTATTTTCGTGGTCTTCGTGTAGTCTTTAAATTTTAATCAAATTCTATATGCATATCGAATTGCTGCTGTAGAGTGGGGTAGCGTAGCTATAGTTACACGTACGTTTTGTTACCCATGCTGCAGTTAGTGACCTGTATAACCACTACTTTAATTACGTTGTCGAGTTTTGGAGGGATTTTCTCTTTGCGCTGCGATCATGCTGATTATGTAGCGTTTATAGCAAATACTAAAGTGGGATGAGTGTTATATAAATATGTCGCTGGTAAATGCCGTACTTAGAATTTGAGAATTTGAAGTGATCCTGCGTTTGCAACTTCTCTGCGTAAAAATGTTACCATGGTTTTCTTGAGTGCACTAGTCTTCGTTCGGCGTGCGTGATTTGATTATAGTTATTTTGTCACTGTATGATTCCACAAGCGGTGCCGAAGCTGCCGTGCCTTCTTTCGTCTTCAGGTTTTTGGCTGATATTCTCCTGTATATGGGTAACATTTCGCGTCATTGTCATGTCCTTCAGTAAATATGGAACAATGATTATTTGAATGAAATTTCGTAAACTTTCGGTATTGTGCAAAAATAGAATAATATTCAAAACTGCAACACTTTATGTATGTTGTGTGAGAATTTCCCACTACACTCAGCGCAATTATCAGTTTAAAATCGCATCTATTAAGGCACCAACATGAGTACTCAATCACTCTTCAAATGGCCTTCGTGTTTGTTTTCATACAATATGTGGATAACCAATGTTCGTGATTTAGAGACTTAGCGCGGAAAATTGTGGAGATACTGGAAATGTGGACGCCCGTAATGCTTTAATTCCCAGAATTCTTTACCAGCAGGACAACCAACGAGGGCAAATAAGTGGCATGACAGTTCACAAAAATTATCAGTATTATATTATCATGGCAATCTTGTGACAAAAGTAACGTCGTAGAGGAAAAAAAAGAGAGACAGTCTCACTTCGAGCAACAGCCCAGTAAAATGAGTGGCTGGATCCGCCCCTGCGTGTACCGTGCATTGGGTTTACGTTAATGATCCCCAGGTGGTGAAAAATTATTCCAGAGTCACTCGCTACGGCTTGCCTCGTAATCACATCGTGGTTTTGATACGTAAAATCACAGAATTCAATTAATTTATGTTTTTCGGCAGATAAAGAAGAAAATGCAAAATGATTTTTTATGTGTGATTTCAACTACATTGTCCGAGTTATTGCGGACATGTAAGTATACAGCTGGAACAATGTAGACGTTTGTCAAAATTTAGGCAATAGAGTAGATCCCTTCTTTGTTTATAAATTGGGGTATTAGCCTCAAAGCATATGGGAAAAATGTACAGAAAGGTGTATCGAATAAACGCATGGAGCCCCGTGTAACGCAGGTACTGCAGCAATGAGTTCGAGACGTCGTTGTCCGTTATCCAACGGGTAACCTAGAAGATTAGGTTTCCATTTAGCCTTTCTTCCTGAGGACTGTGCACCTAATATACGGAGCAGCTTGAAGTTTGGTGACATTCTTATAAAAGACGACATAATTTTCTCTTGATTCAACTCATAGCCGTGGAGGCTAGTACCGATTCATCATGGCACAGATATCAGGGCACAGCCACAGAAAGTGCTGAATGTCCGACGTAGGCGCATCAGCCGGACATTTAAGACACCTTCCAGTATTGTCTCTTGAAAAGTACCATGGCTTAGATGGCAACCTTATGTGCTGTACTCTGTATAACGCGGAAAGGAGTGTGTTATTCGGGTCCCTCAAGAAGACAGGAGTTCCTCTCTGTTCTCTTGAGGACATTGTTTTCCCGCGCGGAAACCAGTTGTGTAGGAAGGAGGTTTCTCGCCTTCTTTTATATTACCTGCAGGACACGGATTTGGCCTCCACATGGTGACCTTAGGAGTGACTATTTGTAATTGGGAGGTCTGGGACTGATTTATGTGATTCATTTATTTTAAGTGTCGCTACGGTGGAGCGATTGCCGGCAGCAACTGCAAAGCTAATCCCACCAAAGCTAATCCCACAACCACTCGCAACTCAACTCAACAACAACAGGCGTCAAGACGACCCCTGCGCGAAGCCTCCGAAAGCGACATCCTTCAACCTGGGAATGTTTGCGAAACTCAGGCGACTGTCCGCCCTCTGAGATGTTAGGCGGCGTTTAATTACAGGGACTCTGCACTCTTTGGAATGGACTTGAAATTGAATGTGTGGCGACATTCGGCAGCCCCAGTCCTCACGCTGCACGCATACAGGCATCTCAACACGGAGAGTGCCGTTACATTTGTGGCTGAATGCCAGGCTGCGAAGGAGTTCGGAGGAAAACTGTATTTCCCGTGGCTTGTGTCTATGCAAGCCGCGACAAAAATGCATTTCTTGCAAGGATTCGGTACAGACGCAGTTGTACGCGTCAGAGCTTACACGAAGTGCTGATGGTGACCCAAAGTTCATACATAGCTACGCGCAATATATATATATATATATATATATATATGCAATATATATATATATATATATATATATATATATGTTTAGGCAGGAGGCGCTACGCTTGCAGAAACGACTCGTCAGTGCGCCATTCTCGGTCAGAAATATCTGCAAGCTTAGGCGTCTCCATTAGTGTCGTTCTGCTAAATAGAACCCAAGGCAACCTGCCGCTAGAGTTGCGTCCGAGAAATAGGAATTTGCACTCTTTTTGATGGATATGGGGACTTTCCACGTTTTTTTCTCTTTTTTTTGCACGCAGGCAACTTAACTCCCGGCTTCGAGTGGGCGTGTTTTCGATCACAGGATCAGGACATCTGCAAAAAATATATATATAAATAAACGATATGGCACACTCACAGCGGATAATATTGGCTTTTTTTTTTTCTTACTGCTGTGCAAGGAAAGCATAGGCTACAAATAGAAAACGGGAGGAAAAAAAAAGTTAAGCTCAAGGACAGTGTTATCTATGAGAAATTTCTGGTAGCTACGTACCTAATTAAAGAGTGGCTGCGCCTTGCGCAGCCTTTGACGCCCACCTGAGCCAGCCTTCGTTCAGCGAGAAGCGGATGCCAAAGAGGATTTAGTTACGCGGATGAATATAGCTCGTTGGGACGGAGATACATGGACGGAGCTGCTTTCCGCTACATGGAGAAACTATAACCAAGCAGCACCAAGGCATTAAATGAGAAACAACTTGAAGAGCTTTTAGGAGCGTCATTAAGGAAGCAGTCAGACTGAGCATGGTAGAGACTATGGTAGAGGTTATTTGAGGTGCCCTACAACTTTGTAATTGATATATTTGCGATCCAATCAATAATTAAACAGTTCGCTAATTAAAGGCAATTATTCAATTACTTCGTGATAAAAAAGTACTGGTTGTCCGTACGCACGACTACGGCTGCTATGCAGTCAGTACGATTTCTCTAAAGCTCTTGGTTTTTAAAAAAATCTTGCTCCAACTAACTGGGACGCCCAGTATATCTTTAGCAACAGCACCACGCAGCAACGCGACGTGTAAACAGTTTATGTTTGACCAAGCTTGCGTCTGTACGCAAAATTTGTGTAAGCGGGCAACTTGATCCGGAATCAGACCATAGCACAGCCCAGTGAGCCAAAGGGTAGAAAAAAAATTTGTAGGGACGCGGTATTCACGGTGCCATCGCAGACAAATAGTCAAAGAACGTCTGTTACCTGTATCTGTATACAACTGCCCAATCCTTGAGCTTATGGCATGGTGTGTTTTAACGATGAAGCACGAGCGTTCGCACTTCCTGGCACTGCCTTTGACCGGGTTTAGCTTTTCTGCATTAAGGCCTGAGAAGAACGAAATAAGAACGTTTCTGGTGTCAAGTAGAACATCTCTTTTTTTTTTTTTTTCTCCAAGTACAGACAGCCGGAGTCGGAAACACTTCTTGGAAATTGAAGCATTCGAGGCGTCATCTGGATGGTACAAGCTGCCTATTCGTTGGATCTGCGCTCAGGATCGTAGCTGCTTCCGTTTAATAGCCATGGTTTTCCACAGCAGTCGATCAGACGTAGTTTAAGGTATGCGTCTACCCTAATGATATTCCAATAGGAGAAGCTATAGAGTTAGGCTGAAGCTCCTGCTCTTTGTCATTTGTTCGTCTGCCGCGATTTCGTGGTATATCGACATTCGGCAAAAAATGATCCGCTTCCAGCCGTTGGTGATTCGTGTTTATTTGGGCTCCCATTCCGACTAAGCGTTTCCAAACTGGCGCACAACTGCAGCTGCATATACAAGAACGGGTGGAGGCAACTATCGCTACTTAACGACATAAAGTGGTGGCACTTTCACATGAAACACTCATATAGGGAGCCAACAATGTCAGATTGAAGGCACTTGCTGCCATAATAAGTTCACTGCTAGCAGGGGAACTGCGCCGCACACTTACCTAGAGTGCTTCAATGGTGCACTGCGAGACAAAGAAAGCGGCATTTTAGCGCTGCTGCTTGGTTAGAAAGACAATGCTGGTGACGAATAGCAGAAACTCAAACTACGTTATTCACAGCCTTCAGTGGGGCATCCCGAAGCTGTAGCTGTTTTGGTATTGACCTTGGCATTGTGCCATGGCGATCGAGAATTCTAGGCACCCATTTGGCGGGATTGCATCACACTTACTAAAGGCGAGATCGAACCTCTGTTTCCCAGCAGAGTAGCCCACTGCTGCAACCATTAGGTCCCAATCACACACGTAATCTCCTCGGGCCAAGGCCACCTAACTGTGTGAGACGTTTGAGACAGCTAGCGCTTAGAGACCCTCAGTAAGACTTCACTGCCATTGAGATTTAACTGTAAGAAATTTTTATTGAAAAAAACAAGTTTTCTGAGCTAGCCTGGCAGAAAATTACTGTTATGCTATGTTTTGTGTTGTTATTTCTGTCAATTTGCAGGTTTTTTCTGTTTGCAACTAACCCAGAATTTATGTGAAAATGACAAAAAGTTTCTGTTACGCTTCGTTTTCTGTTTTATCATTTTTCGGCCATTTCACAGGTGTTTCTGTTTAAAAATCCTAGAAAATATTTATGAAGTTCAGTTTTCTGTTTGTTTTCCTGTTATTTCACAGGTTTTTCTGTCGGCCACCAAAAGAAAAATTGTGTAAAGGTCCATTTTCTGTCATTTCACGGCTTTTTTTCTTTTCATGAGTCACAGATATTTTCTGTGAAGTACATTTTATGTCATTTCACACACTTTATTTCTTCCACACCGCCTTTTAATGACTGGCATAATATACAGAACATTACAACTGCTGCCACGTTTAAGCGCAATGAGATATTTCACTGCTTTTATGCGACCACTAGAAATAGGCTTGGATTGACGCCTGACACCGGCGACAGATGCCGAGAGCGAGTGGGGCTATACTAAATCAGGTACAACCAAATTATGAAGGCCCACTAAGCTCGAGCAAAGACACTCCTTCACCAGAACAGGAATTGGCCTCCCTGGTGCAGTATTCGGCCACTACATCCCTGATGATTCCTACAATTAACCGATGGCCCTCAGTCGCCAGCAGCTGCGGAGCACCTGACCAAGGCGGCGTCCAGACCTGTAACGCAGCAGAGGGTGCTAAGAATCTCTGGGTCCGGACAGGCCGCGAATGGAAACTGATCCTGTCAACCTTTAACAGCCGAACTCTGTCAAGTGAGGCTAATTTAGCAGCACTCTTTGAATAACTATTAGACATTGTTTGGGGCATCATCGGCCTTAGTGAGATTAGAAGAACTGGTGAGGCTTATACATTGCTGAATAACGGCCATGTCCACTGCTATATAGAGGTCTCCCAAATAAGAAGCAATATGGGGTGGGATTCCTAATCCATAAGGACATAGAGGGCAACATTGACGAATTCTACAGCATTAATGAGAGGGTAGCAGTAGTCGTAATCAAACTTAATAAGAGGTATAGATTAAAGCTAGTACAAGCCTACGCTCCTACATTCAGTCACGATGATGAGGTAGTAGATTACTTTGATGAAGATGTTGAATTAGAGATGAGAAAAGTGTAAATTTAGTACACTGTAGTAATGGATGACTTCAATACAAAAGTGGGGAAAAAGCAGGTTGGTGAACAAGCAATTGGCAACTACGGCGTCGATTCTAGGAACGCTAGAGCAGAGATAGTGGTAGAATTCGCAGAAAGGAATAAGCTGAGAATAATGAACACCTCTTTCAGGAAGGGTAGCAACAGAAAGTCGACCTGGAAAAGCTCTAATGGCGAAATAAGAAATGAAATTGATTTCGTTCCTTCTGCCGATCCCATCATAGTGCAGGATGTAGAAGTGATAGGTAGAATAGGGCGCAGTGATCACAGGCTAGTGAGGGCTAGGATTCACCTTAATTTTAACAGAGAAAGAGTAAAATTGATCAAGAAAAAACAGGTCAACTTAGAGGGAGTAAGGGTAAAAGCAGACAAATTTAGGCTGGTACTTGCAAACAACTATGCAGCCTCAGAACAGAGAGATGAAGGTGACATAGAGGGTAATAAATGAGACCACGTAACTAGGCTGGCTTCAGAGGTAGCAATTGAAGTAGGAGGCAAGGCACCAAGGCAAACAGTAGGCAAGCTCTTCCAAGAAACAAAAGACCTAATAAAATTAAATTATGGGGTTTTACGTGCCAAAACGACTTTCTGATTATGAGGCACGCCGTAGTGGAGGACTCCGGAAATTTCGACCACTTGGGGATTTTAACGTGCACCTAGATCTAAGTACACGGGTATTTTCGCCCCCATCGAAATGCGGCCGCCGTGGCCGGGATTCGATCCCGCGACCTTGTGCTCAGCAGCCTAAAACCATAGCCACTGAGCAACCACGGCGGGTCAAAGGACCTAATGAAGAAACGACAAATAATGAAAGTGCCCAACTCAAGAGATAAGATAGGAATCGCGGAGCTGTTAAAGCTGATCAACAAGGCGAAAATAAGTGATATTCGAAATTATAACGTGATGAAAGACTGAAGAAGCCGTAACAAATGGACGAAGCCTGAAATCAGTCAGAAGGAAATTTGGCATAGGACAAACCAAGATGTATGCACGGAAAGATAAGCAGGGTAATAACATTAGCAATCTCGAAGGTATAGTAAAAACAGCGGAAGAATTCTATGCTGACCTGTACAGTACCCAGAGGAGCCACGATACTTCCATTCGAAGCAGTAATGAACAGGTTGCAGAAAGTCCTCGTATAACTAGCGATGAGGTCAGAAGGGCCTTTTAAGACATGAAACGGAGAACAGCGGCAGGAGAAGATGGAATAGCAGTCGATTTAATCAAAGATGGAGGAGACATAATGCTTAGAAAACTGACGACTCTCTATACGAAGTGTCTATCGACTGCAAGGGTCCCAGAAAACTGGAAGAATGCAAACAGTATACTAATCCACAAAAAGGGAGACGTTAAAGAATTGAAAAATTATAGGCCCATTAGCTTACTCCCGGTATTATATAAAATATTCACCAAGATAATCTCCAATAGAATAAGGGCAACACTGGACCTTAGTCAACCAAGGGAACAGGCTGGTTTCAGGAAGGGATACTCTACAATGAATCACATTCATGTCATTAATCAGGTTATCGAGAAATCCACTGAGTACAATAAGCCTCTATATATGGCTTTGATAGATTACGAAAAGGCATTTGATTCAGTAGAGATACCAGCAGTCATAAAGGCATTACATAATCAAGGAATATAGACCACTTACGTAATTATCCTGAAAAATATCTACAGAGACTCCACAGATACCTTAATTCTACACACGAAACGTAGGAAGGTACCTATAAAGAAAGGGGTCAAACAAGGAGACACAACCTCTCCAATGCTATTCACTGCCTGCTTGCAAGAAATATTCAAGCTATTAAACTGGAAAGGCTTAGGAGTAAGGATCGACGGCGAATACCTCAGCAACCTTCGGTTTGCCGATGATATTGTTCTATTCAGCAGCACGGCAGACGAGTTACAACAACTGATTGCGGTCCTTAACAGAGAGAGTATAAGAGTCGGGTTGAAGATTAATATGCAGAAGACAAAGATAATGTTGA